>NW_027133120.1:0-6191 GCF_026122565.2 Emydura macquarii macquarii | reverse complement strand
CTAGTGGTTAGAGGGCTGGACTGGGAGCCAGGACTCCTGGGTTCTTTTTCCAGCTCTCAGAGGGCAGTGGGGTCCCCATAGGGGACCGGCAGCTCATCTAGTCTCAGAGTCTGTATATCTGAGGCCAACGCCTAGCAACTGAAATTAGACCAAGGGTATTACAAACCTCAGTTAGCTAAACTGTTCTGTGCCGTGGGTGGAGAATAGCAGGGACTGCTGTGCACCAGTCTCAAGTCCTGCGATGGCAGGGAAACGAGCTGAAAGAGACAGGCTGAAGAATCCCTGGCAACTGACCCCCGCCCACAGGCTGCAGAGGAAGCTACGAAAATCCCAAGGTCACTGCCAGTCTGAGCTGGGGGAAAGTTAGACCTGGAGCATGTGAGCA
Organism: Emydura macquarii macquarii; assembly: GCF_026122565.2. Taxonomy (NCBI): domain Eukaryota; kingdom Metazoa; phylum Chordata; order Testudines; family Chelidae; genus Emydura; species Emydura macquarii. The sequence goes on along the minus strand of NW_027133120.1, from coordinate 5,806 downwards.
AGACGCAGCCAGCCGAGCACCTGAGTGTTTGACTCCCTCCAAGTGCCCAGACGGACAGCAGAGAAAAGGAGAGCAGAGCAGAGCAGACCCACGTGTGAGAACACATTGACCCAGGGAACAATCTGGAAATACGGCTGCTCAAAAAGGACAGAGATGCCGGTTGGCCTCCTCGCCCGCACTCTCGGTTTGCTCTGCTACCCTCTGTGCAAAAACACACACTCTGCCTCCAGCAAGGCACCTTTCCGGAACGTGCTGTACCTAGTGGTTCTTGGCACTGTGTGTGTAATACCAGCTCAGGTTTTCCCAGTTACTGTGAACTTACAGGCAGGCTCAGTGCCTGACTCCTGCTAACTTTGCTTTCCTACAGCAGGGCTTGACCATTACTTTAGTTCAGGCCTCAGGCCTGCTACCTCCTAGGCCTCATGTCTCAGGCTCTCACTTTCTACTCCACCTAAGTAAGCCATTCCAGTGCTTCACCACCCTCCTCGTGAAAACGTTTTTCCTAATAGCCAAAGTAGACCTCCCCCACTGCAACCTGAGACCACAGCTCCTTCTTCTGTCATCTGCCACCACTGAGAACAGCCTAGCTCCATTCTCCCTGGAACCCCCTTTCAGGTAGTTAAAGGTCGTTATCAAATCCCCCCTCATTCTTCTCTTCTTCTTATAAAGCATACAATCTCTCTTCGGAGCCTGGCTCCCTGGGCAGACTAATCCTACTAGTTTGTGTTAATCCCTTTAGGAGGATAACTCTCTGAATCACTACTGAGGATATGTCTTCACTACAACCACTACTTAGCCACACCTGTGCTGTTGTAGTACCAGAGTGTAATCATTTCTTAAATTGACAGAAGGGATTTTTCTGTTGACGGAGTTAATCCACCTCTATTTATGGATTATCTCCACAATGGATAAACCACTTGATGATTACCTGATCTGCTCATTCCCTCTGAAGCACCTGGCATTGGCCTCTGTCGGATGACAGGATGTTTGGTCTGACCAAGAATGGCCATACTTATGTTCTCTCTGAGAGTTGGTAACTAGGTTGACAGAAGAATTCTTCCATCAATTTAGCCGTGTCCACACCAGGCGTTAGACCAATTTACCTATGTCTCACAGGATGTAAAATTTTTTACAGCCCTGAGCAATGTAGCTAGATCGATCTAATTTTTAAGTGTAGACCAGGTCTGCCTGACACTTTGATTTAGGCCTAATTTCAGCTGCCTCTGATTTTTCAGCTCAACTTTAAATAACCTGGCCATGAATTTAAAACGAGCTGAGTACCCCACCAAGGAATGTGAAGTCAATGAGAGCTGGGTGTGCTTTTCACCTCTTAAAGAAAAATAGCAAGACTGAGGTTTTCTAAGCTGCCTCAGGGATCTGGATACCTGATCTGGGCACAAATAGGAGCTCGGTCTGTCTCTTGAAGTCTCTTTACTCCCATTCAAATTTACAAGCTGCAATTTTGAAAGCCAACCAAGGGAGCTGTATGTTCTGTACAAAATGTGCTTTGTGAGGTATTATTTTAAAAGTCTTGTTCTTCTAAACATTAAAATCCTGTTGGATTGTATTTGCTTCCATGTATGTGAAGCTATAAAATATTGCTGAAGATGCTACTAGAATATGTTGTAAGGTGGGAAACACCCACAAAACAGCTTTTCAGGGAGAACAATGGAGTGTCCAGACAGCATTCATGTCTCCCTCTCACCAACTCAAGGGTACAATCCACTAATCAGGATTGTTTACAATGAGGATTTCACTGAGGAAGCACATAGGCAGTGGACCCTGACTGACCAATGAGGACGACTCCCAGATTACAAGGATCGATTGTTCCAGCAAGCTGGGACAGACTATAAATGAAGGGAAGTGACATTATCTACTTGGCTTCTCTCTCCCCCCAGCTGAACACCTGAAGGAATGTGGGGAAGACAAAGAACTTTGGACTGGGAGAGGAGTGGTCCAAGGCAAGCAAAGCAGTCTTTGCCTCTCTACTAAAGAGCTATAGCCTGCTTGTACCATCTCTCAAGGTGAGACATTTCTAGATTCAAATCCTGTTAGTGTGTAGAATTTACACTGCAATCTTATTTTTATTTCTTTGGCAACCAGTTCTAGTCTCTTTATGCTTTCCACTTATAATCTCTTAAAATCTATTCTTTCTGTAGTTACTAAACTTGTCTAATGTTTTATCTTAACTTGATCCCAATGACGCAGCTCAGCTGTAAAGGGGTCTCTGTACTGCAGGGAACAGGGGGGATTAGGGAATGTTCTCCTCTGTTGGTGAGTACCAACCCCAGTGCTCCAGCACAGCTCCTTGGGCTGACATGCTGCAAAGAGCTGGCTGGGGTCTCACTTGGGGGCACTGTTCTCTCGGTCCATGCTGACCTCTGTGCCTCCGAATGGCATCAAGTGGCCCTGAGTCGCAAGGAGCAGGGTGGGGGGCTCATCAGTGGACCTGCTGCTATCAGAATCACTGCTTACCCAGTGCCCCAGCACAGCACACAGGGTGCCTGTGCTTCAGGATGTGGGGAGGGTGGCTCAGTAGGGGGTGCCCTCCCCTTAGGGTTGGTGCTGATCTGAAGTGACACATCACAATGCTATGAGGCACTCTTTCTGGTGGCAGTTACATGTTTTGGATGAGCTGTAAATTAAAGATCTTTCCTGACCCACCTGTGGTCATCAAAGAGTCTGTGGTGTCATTCACAAGTGCAGGGGAAAGCAGTGGCACGTTCACACACATTGAGTGGGCCTTATTCCATCCCGCAGGGGGTGACAGTCACGGCGTGTAGCCTCATGAAGCTTGAATCTGGAGTACCACTGAGCCTCCTTACCCTTGCAGCCTGACTCCTACCATGCTTCTGCTGACGATATACAGACAGACCCTCTGGGCCCAACATGACAGCAGGTGGCATCACACACCCAACTGAGTCCAATCTTTTTCCCTAGGGTGTGGTGAAGCACTGGAATGGGTTACCTAGGGAGGTGGTGGAATCTCCATCCCAAGCAGTTTTTAAGGCCAGGCTTGACAAAGTCTTAGCTGGGATGATTTAGTTGGGGTTGTTCCTGCTTTGAGCAGGGGGTTGGACTAGATGACCTCCTGAGGTCCCTTCCAACCCTCATCTTCTATGATTGTGTGACTGGGGAGCCTCAGAACTCTGTGAGTGAGAGCCCAGACATGAAATAGCAGAGGACTGCAGGCTGGCGCTTTTGATTAATACATGCTGGCACCTATGCCCAACATACTCGTGATATGTATTATCTGCACCATATATATCTTAGTGTTTGTTAAGCACAAAGAGCATTAATCACAAAAATTACAGCAGTTATAGAGCCTAAATTGGCCAATAGTTTTGATATAACCCTGCCCACTTATACCAAGTATCCCATAACCCCTTGCATTCCCTGATGTAAGTTTTGGCTCGAGCAATTAGGGAAGCTGTCAAGATCAGAACTGATTGACAGACACATTACCTTGTACCTGCCTACAGGCCCAATATGAATAGATGGCTTAAGGAGTATAACTTTGAGAGCACAGCTTCTGCGGAAGGTGGAAGTAACAGAGCTGCAACGAGATGGCTTCCCGGAGACTGGTATCGTACGGAACCTTTTTCCTGTACTATATTTTTATTAATCTACAGCATTCAACTTGACTTGTTGTTTAGTTGCTCTCTTGATTCTATTTCATACCGAACCAAAGTGTGGTCAAGCAATTGTCTACACAATTTATTAGAAGGCACTGGCAGAGCTGGAGGGAGTAGGACAGGACAATAGGTTTCTGCGGGTCGGGATTGAAGTGCAGCAGCAGAGCTCTGTGTGTTCTGAGTGTTAGCCCAGACATGGGATAGAAGCTAGACACCTGGCATAGAAAATATCAACCCCATGGTTAAAGCCTGGATTTAGGCAAGTCTCTTCAACTGATGTTCCCTGTTTCCCTTCCCACCCTGTGCCTCTCTTGTCTATTTACCCTGTGAGCTCTTTGTGTCTTATCTAATATAATGGGTTCCGGCTTTCAGGGCCAACTATCATACACATTTTTATTATTACCCCTAAATATTGCATCATGGGAATATGTATTATTATTTATTATTATTATTATCTTTAGTTAAATAGATTCATAGATTCAAGGCCAGAAGGGACCACTGGGATCATCTAGTCCAACTTCCTATAGAAAACAGGACAGAGAACTTTCCTTAACGTTTTTATTTATTTTTAAACAGCCTTCACAGCATACAGAATGTTTAAGCACACAAAGGGGGAAAGCTACTGTTTAAAAGTTATTAATTCTGACTACAAACTGTCTCCATAAGTTTTGGTTTGTCAGGAGTTTTGTTAAACTCACCGCATTTTAGTTGCTCAAATATCCTCGTTCTGCTTTGACTTCCCTTAAAATGATCACAGTGCCTAAGAACATGGTTGGCTGGAGGTCACTGACCATGATGTCTTGCATTCCTAACGTGTTCTTGATCAGCTCATTCCTACCCTTGGGGGTCTCTCTAAGGGCTCCAGTAATTGCTAGGATTGTCCTTTTTCTAGGTTCCCATAGTTGTTGCACTTTGTGGCAGAGTTCTTCAAACTTTGCCATCTTCTCAGGGTTTTTTTCATGCTTCTGTCTGCTTGTATGGCAATATCAATTAACGTGGTCCTGTTTGTCTACAACAACCATGGCAAACCTGTTGGCCTCCATCGTTTGGTCTGTCACAATTGCCAGAGTCCATAAAATCTTTGCCTCTTCATTCTCTAGAGCAGCGGTTCTCAACCTTTTTTCCCCGAGTACCACTCCAGTCACGTAGAGTCAGCTCAAGTACCTCTTCACCTGACTGTACCTGACCAGAGTACTACTCGGGAAAAAAAAAGCGCACTAAGCGCCTTCAATTAATACCCTCCGCCGAAACCCTGCAGCCGTTTCCCCGTTTTTGGCGGCGGCAAGGGGGGCATGATTCGGCGGGGGGGTGTGAAGCAGCGGTGGCAGGTTTTCTCTTCGGCACTGAGGGGGGGAAATCAGCGGAGGGGGGGGGACGCGGCGGAGGCAGCAGGGTTTCCGGGCGGGTGGGGGGAATCGGCAGCAGCTTTTCTCGGCGGCGGCCAGGGGAGCGGCGGAGGCAGGTTTTCTCTGCGCACTGACGGGGGACGCGGCAGAGGCAGCAGGGTTTCCGGGCCGGGGGGGGGGAATCGGCGGCAGCAGGGTTTCTCGGCGGCGGCGGCGAGGTGTGCCTCGCGTACCACCGGTTGAGAACCCCTGCTCTAGAGCGCTTTTGATTCAGGGGCTGTTACACCAAATGTCACATAGTTAATTTGATTTCAAATGAGTCTGTTAATCTTCTATCATTAATGGGCTCGATCTCTCTCCATCACTGTCCATGCACTGATTTCTGTGTAAATCTTTCCAGAATTTCTTTGGCAATTTGCTTTCTCCTTCTTTTATGATTTTTTGGGCTGGGATGCAGATTCACTCATTGCTTCCAGATGATCTTTTATGTTGACTGTATTTTGATGTTATTTTCTTCATTGTCAGTTGCTGCTTCCAGAGATATCTATCTATGTCTTGACTGATATTCAATACTTTGTGTATCAATAAGAGCTTTCTTTTTAGATAGCCTTTTCTTTCCTTCGCCTTTGATTCCACTTAATCCCTCTGGCACTGCACCATGTTACTGGCATCATCCATATATTAATGGCTTTGGTCAAACCTTTTGAGTCAAGTTGTTGCGTAGAGTAATTCTTATTCATCTGTAATATTCTTTCCTCACTTCTTCAACTTGCTTATGTTGTAACTGACGTTTCCCTGATTCTAAAGTATTTTGAGGATGAGGAT
>NW_027133119.1:0-6201 GCF_026122565.2 Emydura macquarii macquarii | reverse complement strand
GGACATTGTAACTACGACAGTCAGTACAGGGGAAAGTGAAAAGGGAGAGGTGAAGGACATGCCCTGTACTCTAGGGTGGGTTTGGCTCATTGAGTTCGTGAATTCTGTTTGCACTGTTTCCCAAACCAGTGCTGTGTAACTTCCCTTCTGTTATTAAAAGATTTACTTTCTACACTCAGACTGTGCTTGCGAGAGAGTAAGTATTGCCCTTTGAGGCGCCCAGGGACAGTGTGTGATTTTCCAGGTGACTGGGTGGGGGCTCGAGCCAGTTTGGTGTGGTATCATTGACAGGGACCCCTAGATATAGAACCCGGCCCTTGCTGCTGCCGACTCTGGCTAGCCAAAGGGTTACACATATACCCACAACAAACATGGTTACTTCAATTTACCCCCTCCTCACCTTGGCACCCCAGCTGACCACAGCCTCCTCTGTATCTCCTCCCACCACAGCTTTCTTGCACTCCCAGAGGAAGTCTGCATCTCCTGTTCCCCCCACTCAATAATAATTCCTTTTAACACTGCATTAGTTTCTGGAGCCAGATGGGGGGACAGGATGGCAGGGATCAGACATTGACACATGCGTGTCTGTTGAAGGTGTATGGATGGGAGTACAGAGGGGCAGTGCCCTGTCAGAACAAAAGGATTAGGATCAGGAAGATACGAATTGACTCGCCAGATCAGACTAATGGGCCCATCTCATCTGGGATCACCCACACCACTCCCTGCCGCCTCGGATCACACCAGTGGGACCTGCCAGCCTAGCGCCCCTCTGCTGCGCTACAGCAAAACAGTGGTTCATCCAGAAATTCAAGCACTGTCTCTATGCTGCCGACTCACACATCTGCACTTGCTAATCAGATCCTGTCTCCTTCTGTTCAGACTGAAATCTCAGCCACTGACATCTCCTTGTGGATGTCTAGCCAGCAACTTAAGCTCAACAGGGCTGAAACAGAGTTCCTGATCTGTCCTCCCAAGCCTCCCTCCGCTCTCTTTTCTCAGCCACTGTGGACATTATCCAATCCTGCCTGTCATTCACACACGTAACATCTTCATTCAGATCATGCTCTAAGTCCTCACATCCAGGCTAGATCTCAAACTTACTGATACTTTCTGCAGCACATCTCTAAGATAGGCCTTTCCTGTCCATCCACACAGCTAAACAGGCTCTCAGCATCTTGCATCTCGATTACTGCAACATCCTTCTCTCAGCCCTTGACAAATGCAGTCTTGGCCCACACATCTCCACTCAGAATGCTGCTGCAACGATCGTTCTCCTTGTCCGTCACTTTGGCCATGTCATCCCTCTCTATGAATCCCTTCACTGGCTCCCCGCTTCTCTATCACACCAGACATACACTGCTTGTCTTCATGTCCAAGGCCTTTCCTGGCCTATCTTCATCCCATCTATCATCTCTGCTTCAGTATCAAACAGTCAATTCACACAACATCCTGGACAGATTCAGATGCATCCCTGGGCCCTTCTGCTCAGTCACCATCTAAGAGCAGCTGGGGGCACAGCCACATACCCAAACTGCAACACAAGTCACAAATCTCCCTCCCACCACTGTGCGCTGACTGTCTGCCTAACCTGCCTTGGGATTTTCATTAACCATCCCTTAGTGATTACAGATTCCACAGGTAACCCATCAAGCCAGACCCAAATGCACATAACGCGCATCGATACAAAGGTCTAGGAATACTCTATGGCTCCCTCACATCTGGCTCAGCTCAGTAAAGCAACATCTGAAGTTTTTCATGCTTTCATGGCCTGTGCCAAACATACAGATTCCATTCATAACATGAAATAAAATGGTCTTAAGGTATGCCTGTGTTCGTCATCTGTTACAGGTAGGTTCTGTGGGGTAACGTGACCAGACATTGGCCAAAGGCTGACTCCCCCAACCATGACACCCTACACAGCAGTTTAAATCTGTCCTTGTGGACCATTTCCTTAGCTGCAATGTCACCTTCCCCTCTGCTTAGCTGTCCTTCTGATCCTGCCCCCTGAACTGAGCAACCCATGCAAAGAAGCAGGAGATCCTTGGTGCTAGTCTAGGGTCTGTGAGAGTTTGAGAGTCCACAAAATCCAATGCCACCACAATATTTTCCTAACACCCCTTTACACACACACACTCCCTTACACACACAAAGTAATTGTCAGAGGTGATGGAAAGGGATGAAAGTGTAGCTCCCTACCTGGGCCACTCACATACAGCCATCGGCACGCAGGTCTTACCCTGAGTGTCTGTGTACAGCTGCCGCCTGACAGCCACTCTCAGGTCACACTCTGTCTTTCATCAGCCTCAGTTATTACAGCAGGGTGACCCTGAAATACTCCCAGTGCTGGACTCTGCCTACCCCCCCAAAAAAAAGAAGGCTGCATTTTGCACTATCCAGTCCTCTCCTCTCAAGCCATAAAAGGAGAGAGGCGGGAGTAAGGGAAGGAGCTCTGCTTGTCTGGGTCTCTGCTGGCCATGGTAGCACATAGGGTTGAAGGATTATGCTCTAATAGTTTGTTCCCCCTACTGGGCATTCACTGTCCCATGAGTTATTTTTTCTGTATTACAAGAAATAATTTCATATTCTATTTTGTGCAGTAAAATGGTGTTAAGGCTGCAAAGTGAAGTTGTCTGAAGTCAGGAAATGCCAGCTTCACAATTGCCCATGCAACCTTAAATCAGTCCCTTGTGCATCTGCTCTTCCACGGAGTGAGGCAGGGGCCCGTGAATACACTGGTATGTGGTCATGCAGGGAGAGCTGAGCTCACAGTGCAGACGCTCGCTGGAATCTGTCATTCTGTCATTTCCTACATTTCAAGTTTGACTTTGCAAATTTAACCTTCTTTTAACTCTGGTTTTGTTTATTTGCCATCCGTTTTTAATGGAAAAATGCTGTCCAGCTGTAACAGCCCCTTCACGCAGCACCAGCAGGATTTAAATGTTCACCCTCTAGCACTGCAGCACGCACTGGTGCCACTCAAGCTTCAGGAGGCAGCAGGAGAAGGCTGGGGATGGGACACTGGGGCCAGTGAATAGTTGGGGATAACCTAGCCCAGATCTCTATTCCCCTTTACCCTGGGAGCTGAGAGAGCTCTGTGATGCTGGCAGGCCCAAGGTCTGAAGTGAATAGTGTCATGCTGGTTAGATGGGGTGGAGCATTTAACATATGGTTTAACATCAATATGTCAAAATCATAATAATCCATGTGGGATATGCCATGTCAGATACTGTTAGAAAGGCTATAACATGCGGAGTAAGATGATGGCATTTATGTTCATGTGTTATATGTGAGATGGAAGTTATGGATGTATTTGATATTTCTGTATGTCAAATTGGGCTGGCTGGGAAATACCCCAGACAGAGAGGCGGCAGAACAATAGCCTGCTTAATGGCCCATTAAGACACTCACCGATGCAAGGGGCCCAGGAAGAAACTAAAGGCATACCTGAAGAGTTACCAGAATTGGCCCATGTGACTCTGGACTCCATTTTAGTTCTTGTAACATTCCACAAGGCTGCACAACCAAGTCCAGAGGGTATATAAGGCCATGCCACAGAATCCATTTTGTCTTTTGTTTCAGCAGCTCTATCACCATTTACAACCTAAGACTGTAACTCCTTTGTCTTCATGTGCTTACCTGCTTTAACCTTCCTAATAACCTCTCATTTCTTTTTCTCAGTTAATGAATCCTTAGTTAGTTTACTACAGGATTGGCTACGAGCGTTGTCTTTGGTGTTAGCTGAAGTACAAATTGACCTGGGGTAAGTGACTGGTCACCTGAGACTGGGAGTAACCTGAATATTTTGTGATCTTTGCTGTAAAGGGACCATCTATCACAGAGTCAGGCTTGCCTGGGTGACGAGATAGACCGGAGCCCAAGGGGACTGTCAGTGATTCCACATTAAGGCTGTTACGGTGCCTGAGGAGCTCAAGCTTGTTACTTTGTTTGTAAAATCGGAGTCTAGAGCTCACAACCAGTTTGGGGTTTGTGCCCTGCTTCTTACCAGTCTGGCCTGAGGCTGGTATTCTTGACCATGAGCCACTGCAGACAGCGTGACAAGCTCTTTCCTCATGTGGTGCATCCACAGTGGGGGATGGGCTACTGCAGTCATGGCAGGGGATGGGTTGGGAGGGGGAAGGCAGCACAACCAGGCAGTAGCCACCTCCCCTGTCTGGACGCACAGGGAGTTGCTCTCAGCTCCCAGGCATCCCAGTGCAGCGTGTCGTGCTGTGGCTGCTTTGCCAGTGGCAGGGCCTGTAGGTGTGATTTTGGTGCTGCCCACATTTCCTGAGGAACACGGGTGAGAGAGGGACAGGGTGATTCTTAACACTTTGCAACTCAGCTCAATCTGACGGGAATTCCACAGGACAAAGAAAAGGCACCTTCATCAGTTCAAGGCAATGCCCACAGCTGAATATGCCGGGATGCTGCAAACTGAAGGGGAAGAGTTCCTCACAGAAAAGGTCCCAGGAATCCTTTATAATTTAGAATGGAAAGTGTTTAGCAGCGCAAACCTAGAGATGCTCCTGCAGTGCAAAAAGGTTCTGTCTCTCTCTCTCTCTCTCTCACACACACAGTCATCACTTGTGGTAATGATTCAGTGTGGAAAAGAGGTTTAAAAATCTAGTGTCTGCTGTGCTATGGCTTCCAACAAATCCTGTTTCCATGAACAGAGAAAGAGAAACAGGCACTGAGAGGATAAAACAGGAGAAATCCCAATTTGATGCAATATGGAGATGGAAGTTATGGATGTATTTGATATTTCTGTATGTCAAATTGGGCTGGCTGGGAAATACCCCAGACAGAGAGGCGGCAGAACAATAGCCTGCTTAATGGCCCATTAAGACACTCACGGATGCAAGGGGCCCAGGAAGAAACTAAAGGCATACCTGAAGAGTTACCAGGATTGGCCCATGTGACTCTGGACTCCATTTTAGTTCTTGTAACATTCCACAAGGCCGCACGACCAAGGCCAGAGGGTATATAAGGCCATGCCACAGAATCCATTTTATCTTTTGTTTCAGCAGCTCTATCACCATTTACAACCTAAGACTGTAACTCCTTTGTCTTCATGTGTTTACCTGCTTTAACCTTCCTAATAACCTCTCATTTCTTTTTCTTAGGTAATGAATCCTTAGTTAGTTTACTACAGGATTGGCTACGAGCGTTGTCTTTGGTGACAGCTGAAGTACAAATTGACCTGGGGTAAGTGACTGGTCACTTGGGACTGGGAGTAACCTGAATATTTGATGATCTTTGCTGTAAAGGGACCATCTATCACAGAGTCAGGCTTGCCTGGGTGACGAGATAGACCGGAGCCCAAGGGGACTGTCAGTGACTCCACGTTAAGGCTGTTACGGTGCCTGAGGAGCTCACCCTTGTTACTTGGTTGGTGAAATCGGAGTCTAGAGCTCACAACCAGTTTGGGGTTTGTGTCCTGCTTCTTACCAGTCTGGCCTGAGGCTGGTATTCTTGACCATGAGCCACTGCAGACAGCGTGACAAGCTCTTTCCTCATGTGATGCTTCCATGGGGGGGATGGGCTACTGCGGTCATGGCAGGGGATGGGTTGGGAGGGGGAAGGCAGCTCAACCATCAGTAGCCACCTCCCCTGTCTGGATGCACAGGGAGTTGCTCTCAGCTCCCAGGCATCCCAGTGCAGCGTGTCGTGCTGTGGCTGCTTTGCCAGTGGCAGGGCCTGTAGGTATGATTGTGGTGCTGCCCACATTTCCTGAGGAACACGGATGAGAGAGGGACAGGGTGATTCTTAACACTTTGCAACTCAGCTCAATCTGATGGGAATTCCACAGGACAAAGAAAAGGCACCTTCATCAGTTCAAGGCAATGCCCACAGCTGAATATGCCAGGATGCTGCAAACTGAAGGGGAAGAGTTCCTCACAGAAAAGGTCCCAGGAATCCTTTATAATTTAGAATGGAAAGTGTTTAGCAGCGCAAACCTAGAGATGCTCCTGCAGTGCAAAAAAGGTTCTGTCTCTCCCTCTCTCTCTGTCTCTCACACACACAGTCCTCACTTGCGGTAAGGATTCAGGGTGGAAAAGAGGTTTAAAAATCTAGTGTCTGCTGTGCTACCCTGGCTTCCAACAAATCCTGTTTCCATGAACAGAGAAAGAGAAACAGGCACTGAGAGGCTAAAACAGGAGAAATCCCAATTTGTTTCCTGCTCCCTCCAGCCTCTCTCCA
>NW_027133118.1:0-63478 GCF_026122565.2 Emydura macquarii macquarii | reverse complement strand
AAGGGAAAGGTGCACCAATGGGGCGGTGCAGCCCCACGGACGTCTCGGGGCCTTAAAGCGTCTTGTTTTTGAGACCGCATGGTTCACAGCTCGTGGAACATGGACGCCTTCACCACACCTATTAGGCCTTCAAAAATTTTTTTTGGCTCCTAAGTTCTTGGCCCCCCGGCGTAGAAAGTGTTACATTAGCGAGGAGGACACCCCTTTGGCCCAGCCTTTGTTAGACACGCCCTCAAATTACCCTCAAATTACTTTACCCCACTGCAAAATTCTTTTTTAAAAAACCCTCCACTGTCCATTTAAACACATAAAAACACATCAGCACATATTCAGATTAAGTTCCTTCAAGCAGTTATTAACCCTCAAATTACCCCAAAGCAAAATTATTTTTTAAAAAACCCTCCACTGTCCATTTAAACACATAAAAGCATATCAACACGTGTTCAGACTAAGTTCCTCCAAGAAGTTATAACCCTCAAATTACTTTACCCCACAGCAAAATTCTTTAAAAAAAAAAACCCACACTGCTTAACATAGATCAATTCAAGCATGAAAAACACCACCTTTTGCACTACTTTAAAAATAAAACACAATTGCAAATATTTACCTTCCATCACAGGGTACAAACAAGCAGTCACAGGTGCGTCTTTTAAATAAAAGACAAGGATAATTTGAGTTAGTATGACATCCTGCAAACTATTATACCCCCTCCCCCACTATATAGTTAAAATAGGGGCTTTACCTTGGCCTGATGAAAGGCTGCTTGAAGGGTTGGATTCCATAATCACTAGATCACACTGCAATAAAAACACCTAGCATTCTTAGTAAGAATAGCATGGACAAAAAATAACATTATATAATATACGTTAAAAATAATCCAACCTGCTACCCTTGATTGCCTGCTCTTTCCACCTCCACGCCAGGAGTGTGCAGCGAGAGTGGCAGGTGTATAAGAAAACACAGACTAGCTCCTTGTTAAAATGGAAAAATACAGCTTCAGTCAAAAGAAAGAGGCCATAGGACAATTTGCTATCTTGATTTTAGCTTCAGAGAAAACGTCGCCGAGACCTCGCTGACCATGCTTATCGGTCAGCACATTCTAACTGCCTTTTAGCTTACAGCTGCATGCTCAAACTGTCTTTGTGACAAACTTCATGTTTCCATGTGGGGTTACTTTATAATTCTTTTATCCATAACTGTATGTAAATGTATACATTTCCAACAGCATCCCATAGACCCTTATTTGGTTACATAACACCTATAAATGAATATTAACAACTACATAATGCATACAATTATATCCTCCCACTGTTTGTTGCTTAAAGGATTACCAGTCACCCTAACACCTATACATTTTTCACTAACATGATTTAAAATAAAGGCCTGTCAGTGATGGGGGAATAGATAATACTTCCTTCCCACCAAAAAACCTTGCACAGGTATGCCATAAACTATCCCCTTCAGAGGTTATCTGGTAGGAAGAAATAACAAACTCTAATGAAGCTTCCTGTAATTTAGGCCTGGCTAGTTGTCCAGCAGTTTAAATAGTGTCTGTTAGGAGAAAAAAGCTAAGGTTTTTTATACCGTTCTGAGTCTTTCAAAGTCCAGTTAACAAGGCGATTTAATCAGTATATCCCAAATGTTCCTTTTGTAACATGCACAACTGGGGTACTTTCAAAGTCCAGTTAACAAGCTGATTTAATCAGTATATCCCAAATGTTCCCTTTTGTAACATGCACAACTGGGGTACTTTTTTAAAAATTTTCCTGTAGGGTCTTCTTATAATATTAAACAATAATGGCCATACATAACATAGCTTAATGTTATTCTCTGACTGCAGAACCTTGCAAATATCAATGTATGCATATGCATATACTATTTTAAAGCTGTCATAACCCAGCAATTCCTGAGGCTTTATTTTAAACTGTCCAATAGCATTCAGTTACCCCCATCTCTCCCCCCGCCCCTTACTGTAAGTAAGGCTCTGCAAACCTATTACACGATAACTGTAACCCCTGGTGAAAACAAAAGTTTGGTGAGTCAGGCCCAGGTCTCAAGCATTCCTGGTTTGTTTGGGGGGTTTGTTTGTTTTTTGTTTGGTTGGGTTTTTTTCTTCTACTACACACATTTCAGTTTTTTTGCTGTAAATACACAAAGACAATAGCTGGGTTCTCACAAAAACATTTTTTATTTAAAAGACATGCAGCCACCTTGAAACATTTATCATATATATAAGGCCCACGCAGGCCGTCTTACAGAAACACAGATAGTCACAAAGCCCCTTTTCAATACTTTTATTTACAGCTAACAAGCCTGATCCTTACTGTAAGTGAGACTCCCCCAGACCTATTACCCGATAACTCTAGCCCCTGGCTGGCTTCTTGTAATTCTGCGGGGTGGGTGTTGGTAAGTCAGACCCTTGCCTCAAACATTCCTGTTTTGGTTTTTTTTAAACACTTTTTTCCCCCACAGGTTTTTACTACATGCATTTCGTCTAATACGTCGCATACCACGTGGCTGAAAGCTGATACAAGAGGGTTGTGGTAGGTCACATCCTTTACACTCCCTGTCCTACATACAGCAATAGCTGGATGCAGAATTAGTACTCTGGCCTGACCTCTATTCAACAAGTGAAATCCCAACCTTAAACTCATCAGTTTCACATAAACAAAGCTATTTTATTCTGGTTTGGCCAGTTCAGGATTGGGCACCATATCAATTCTTTTTATAATACACATAATACATTGTTTAAATTCAATATTCACAACAATTTTGCAAGAAAAAGGTGAAAGCCTCAAGTCCTTTGTCAGTTTTTTAATCAGTCAAATGATCATTGAAATCAACAGATGTTTGCCTGAGAAAGGACCTCAGAATTTTCCCCGATGTGCTGGGCCACATGAATATGATGTTGAACATTGACGTTTTTTCAATCATTTCAGAAAGTGCAATGTTAATATCCTACCACTTTACCTTATTACACAGTTCTGGAATGCTTTTTCACATAACTTCTGTTGTGTACTGAATACTGTCTTGCAAATCTTGTCTTGAAAGTCGTCTTCTGAATTCATCTGTAGTAAAGTAGTATATGACTGGGTCTACACAAGAATTCAAACTGGCAAGACACAAAGCCACTGCATGAAATATTGAAATCACATTTCGGGCATGTGGGTTTTTTATCTGATGTGATTTAACAAGGAAATCTAAAGGAAAACTGATATGATAAGGTGCAAAGCAAATCAGAAATACCACAGCACAGGTGAGGATCATCTTTAAAGCCTTTTTTTTCTCTCGAAAGTCATGGGAAATGGAATTCTTTTCTTTTAATGATAGGATAGTCTTCCAAGAGCAATACAGAATTATGAGAAGACGGGTTACAAACCCAATCAGCTCACCTATGGTCATCATCACAATGGAGTTGGAAAGTTTAATATCATTTATGGGGAAGTCTGCAAAGCACTTCTAACTGACATTCATCTCACTATAGTTAAATCTTAGAAGAGGAAAAGACAAACAGCCAATGCAGACTACAATCCACCCAGCGATACTGATGTACACATTGTATATGCGTTTGCAGTCATTGAACTTGAAGGGGTACATAAGAAACAAAAATCGTCCTATGCTGATGCAAACCAAGAAGTAGATGCTTGCATACATATTTACATACTTAAGGTAGAAACAAAATATGCAGACGCCTCCTCCAAAGGGCCATGTTCTAGACATGTAATAGAAAATCCTTAGAGGCAGGGATAAAACTTGTGCTAAATCAGCAATGGCTAGATTGATCATAAATATCACAGCCCTTTTAGTTTCTTTCATGTAGCCATAAAAGACCCACAGAGCTAAAACATTCCCTATTAATCCAGGGGCCAGAATCAAAGTGTATGTAAGTGCATAGTAACACTTAACGTAAGTATTGTTGTAACAGATTGAGTTGTCAGTCGTCAAGTTTATTTTCATTTAGCACAGATATGAACTCTAATGAGACATTTAGGTTATCAATGGAATTTCCAGCTACCTTCACATTTCCTAGAAAAATAACGATTAAAAATATTGGAGAAGATGCAAATTTAACATTTATTTGTCTTGTTCCTTTGCATCCCCTTGCTTTCCTGTCCAGCATTATTTTGCTCTTCACAGTGTGTTTTTTGTGTGTCTGTGTCTACTTTGTGTTCATTTAACTATGTAAGCTTGTTTCTTACAAGGCTTGAAAACATTATTCCTCTGAATCTTCTTGCTGAGCAGATTGTCCCGAGGTACAAACTGCATATGACATTTCCTTCAGCCTTAACTTTTACGCTGAGGTTTCAGTTTCTATGTCTTCTATTCTGATTCTGGAATCAAGCTCGTTACTTTAGCTGTGCCGCATCACTTCCTTTGGCCTGCCCCACCGGTGACACCTCCACGGACAGCGTGAGGCCGTCAGGCACGTCGGGCTCCGGTGTGTCGAACAAAGGCTGGGCCAAAGGGGTGTCCTCCTCGCTAATGTAACACTTTCTACGCCGGGGGGCCAAGAACTTAGGAGCCAAAACAAATTTCGAAGGCCTCACGGTGGTGGTGAAGGCGTCCATGTTCCACGAACTGTGAACCACGCGGTCTCAAAAACGAGACGGTTTAAGGGCCCCGAGACTTCCGTGGGGCTGCGCCACCCCATTGGTGCACCTTTCCCTTCTGGGAAAGGTAGGGGTGCCCCACTTCTCCCTATACCCTCGTGGGACTAATCCCAGCTCTTGGCACAAATTCAAAAACCCTTGCTGGGCCAATCCCAGCTCTTGGTGTGAAACCCTCTCCCATTGGTGGGGAGCAGAAAGGGGGGCATTCTCGGAGGGCGGTCGCATCACCCCGCTTCCGGGGCAGGTGCCCATCTTCACCAGGAAGTCATAACCCGAGGAGGGACCAGATGTCAGGTGACCGGATGGGACGGGACTTCCGGTGATAGAGGCGGGTAGGGTGGGGCTTACGGTCACGGGACCGTTGATCGATGGGCGGGTAGGGCAGGGCTTACGTCACGTGGACGTTTGATTGACAATAGCCCCTCTCACTACTAAGGTAAAACACAAACTAGTACATAACTTGACAAGCTCAGTGATTTCAAATCAAACGTCTCTCACCACATGCGTTAGCAGACTTATGTGCTGGGTGCTTTTCAGCCAGGACCCCTTGCTGAATTCAGTGTTCGTAGCAGGGCGGTATTGATGGTGTTTATAGAGGTGAAGGGCGAGAGACGGGGCCCTCTGTTTCCATTGCTTACTGATCTTTTTCTGTGAAAATCCTCCCCAGCTGAGGTGCAGGAGACAGACAGTTTGGAGGGACAAAGATGTAAACTTCTCGCTCACACTCTTTATCCCTTGATTCACAAAGGGACGTAAGCACAGTGATACCCAGCTTCTAGGCACCTTGCCGGGCAGCAGTTTCACCATTCATGCTGGTGGTTAGGCTGTGTGGGGAGAATTAGGGTCTGAGATGCTCTAAGCTTCTTACTCCCATGGATTTCAGAGGGAGCTAGGAGCCCACATCCCTTTTGACAAGCGGGACCAAAGAAAGGGAGCCACAAATGCCAGCTTGGTGAGCAGGGAGCCCACAGGGAACACTGAGGAGGAGGACATGACCGAAGCCCTGTTCCAATTAGGGAATAAGATGCCTAAATCTCCTCCAGAAGGAGGAGCGTGTCTGTGTGTGGGATTTTCAGCTGTGACCCCCAGGCATGCGGCAATCACCGTGAAAGTGGGAAACCAGAGTTCTTATCCCCTTCTCCTGCCATGCAGCAGGGGCTGAACTGGGATCTGACCCCTGGGCCATAGCGTCATTCCTCCTCTCTCTTTGGCCCAATGCCTGTTGAGTTAGTGCCACAGGGAAAGTATCCCCTCTGCCCCCATTATCAGACTATCCCATAGCCTAGTGGTCGGGCCTCTGCCTCCAAAGCGGGAGACCCAAGTTCTAACCCCTTCTCTACGACAGGCAGAAGGGGGAGTTCAATGTGCATCTCTCATGGCCTGGCCAAGCGCCCAAACCACGGGGCTAATGGCTGCAAGGGGGGGCTGCCACTCCTTCAGCTCTGTGGCTCAGGATTAGGTCTGCTCCAAGCACGTCAACTGGGTCAGGCCCACAACGGGAAAAAGTGGGGTGGTGCCTAGCCTGCAGCTCCCTGCGGCATGCGTATGAGAGCGAAGCCTCGGCATGGAGAGGGAGGTGGCCGGGCCCTTGCTGACTGCCACAGATATAGGCAGGGAGGGGATCTTAATGGTGGAAATTCAGAGACCGAGGAGATTTCCCTGAGGCTCAGTGGGAGGTTAGGCAGTGGCTGAGCAGGGCTTTTGAGGTCCTCTGTGCCATCACAAGGTTGGATTTAAGCAACTGGAGTGACAAACGCCTCAATCCTCTGGTAGATCTAGCCCATAAATCTCCTATTCAAAAGGAACTGAGGCACTTGGGAACAAATCGCAGCCACAGTCAGTGAGACGTAGGCCCCGATAGACCTGTGTTAGTAGTGAAAAAAGGGTTTTAGGCTCCCAAGTCACGTAAGCACTGCAGAAATGCCTCCACATTGTCCCCCTTTTCCCCACTACCCCCTCATGTCTTTTACAGCCCCTAGCAAACAATAGAGAGTAAAAATATGACACAACTGGCAGCTATACTGTGTAAGAGGTGCTGGGGGCAGCAGAGGGTGGGGGCGCATATTGTGTAATGGGCACGAGGGCACAGCCAGGGTTTTCTAGTCAATGTTTTATGTCAAACTTCATGTTGAAGAAGGCACTTCTAGACTCAGGTTGTAGAATATATTCTAATGCCCACAAATGAAATTATTATTCCCTCTACCCATATACACCTATGAACTGGCTAGTGGAATGTGCGGCACTGACCTTTACGGGAGGGAATCAGCCCTGTGCTGTTGGTTATCAAACACTCCAATAGACCAGCTAACGGCGCATAGTTCTGATACACGAGATTTCATTGTTAGTATTGCTGTGGCACTGAAGATCCACATTGACTCTGAAACTTTTCCGGGTCTGGGAAAGGAACTATTTGCAGTTTTCTAATTTCAGGTTCCAGGACTTTGATGCTTGCATGCTCTGGGCTTTTCCAAGAAGTGTAAGGGAGTTAGGTGCTAAGCTCTCATAGCAATTCAGTGGCAGTTGACTGTGTGTGTTGTGTACATAACCTCCCTTCTAAACAGTCCAACTGAAATGTGTAAAACACCTTGATCTACCTGCCTTTTATCTGAGCAACAATTGGGTAACATTTTCAAAAACACTGACGTGAATATCCAAAGTGACTTAGGTGCCTGAGTCCTGGTGACTTTCAGTGAGACTCAGTTACTAAAGCTTAGCAGCCGAAGACCATTTTGAAAAATGGACCTAAGCACCTAAATCACTTTGACACCTTTTCAAATGTTACCAAGCGATTATCTGATGTTATTGGGTATTCAGAGCAGCAGGAGGTTCTTTTTGCTGAGACTTTCAAATCTGCCTCAGGGAATTGAATGGGGACTCAGTGCCTAAATCACTTAGGCTGCTGTGGAAATATCAGCTGTAAACTTTCTTCGTAGAACTAGTGAATTATTTCTTCATAATCAGAATAACATTCACATAGTAAACAGATTTGTTTTAGGATGGAGAGAAAAAATATTTCATGACTCCCTTTGAGACTACAAGTTTGACTGTACTGACACTGTCTTAAAAGAAACCGGAACTTTCCTTTGCCTGTTACGTTCCGTTAGCAGATGTTCGTCGGGAGACGGCCCCTTCCCGCAGAAGGATATATAATGAATCAGAAAAGACGTTCCCCGTTTGGCGCAGAGTGTGATGCACAGGGCATGTTACCAGACATAACAGAGCCAGGGGAGCACATCTGGGTTACGTCATTCTATTTACTGGGACCAGGGAAGTACGGGACTGCGGTGGGGAGAGACAATGGACTGAATAACCAAGATCCTGGTCCCTGAAATGCTGAGTGAGGAGGTGACATCCGACTCCAGCTGCTCACAGACCTGCCTTAGAGGTAAAGCTACCTTTTCCCTTCCCGGTTCTTGAGTCTGCAGGTTTTTGAAGGCATGTAAGTTTGCTAGGTAACTAATCCCATGGCAATCCAAGGGCAATGGGGCAATGATTGCTCTCACGTTCCCAACCCAAAGCAAAATTTGGACTGAATTTGGAAAAAGACAACAGCTGCCAGGTCACTGCTATCCTAGCTCCCTATCTGGCTCCATCAGCATGGTATCTGGGCACCTCTCTGTCTTGCATGGATCTATCCTCCCAGCACCCCGGTGTGGGGCTGTTCTCCCTGGCTTTACCGATGGGGGACCTGGAACACAGAGAGAGTGATTGGTAGAGATATTTATGCACCTAAAGACACAGACCCCTCTGCTGGGATTAGAAATCAATGGTTAGCTACCGACCCTACTCAGGCATGCGTTCGCTTATTTAGGAACCTACCAGCCTTTGATAATTCACCTGAAAGTCACACAAGGCGCTTTGAGAGGTCCAGGGAGCTGATGAGGGTGAAGCAGAGCTGATATTTGCTGCTGTGCTGAGTGTAAAGGGCAGAGACATTGGCTATGAGTGGGTCTGGCCGAATTGGGGGAGGGGTTGCCCTTTTGACAACTAATATCGATTTTGGGGGGTTTCAGTTATTAACTATTTTAATTTTTACTCCCTGCACGGCAGCGAGGCTGGTGAGACCATCCCTGCAGGCGCAAGGCGCGGAGGGAGGCTGCATTAACGCCCAGTGTTACTGACCATGTTTGTTGGTGGTTTCGGTGTTTCAGCTGACAGTAACGTTTACCAATGTCTAATGATTGAAATCGAATCCTGCCGAGCTGAGCTGTAGGTTTCAAAGAAGACTCCAAGCGTTAGCTGTCCAAATGCCATTGAAATCAAAGGCTCCTATCCTTGAAGTCAGTGGAAAGTTTAGCTTAGGCTTCAGTGAGTGAAGGCTCAGACTGCACAGAGTCATTCCAAGAGTGTAAAATTAACGCTGTGCATCACTCTTTATGGGATCACGTCCTTATTCAGTGACTAATAAGGATGAGTAATGGCAGAGAAGACAACTACAAACTGAGACTTAATATTATTTTGTCCAAAGATAAAGAAGAAAATGTAGATCTGAAAAAAATTTGACTGGCATTTTTGCGGGAGAAATGTTTTCCTGATTGAGATCAAAATGTTCCATGGGAACATATCAATTTTGACAAAATTTTGTTTACGAAGCCAGTTATTGTCTGTGGATTTATGAAACAGCATAAACCAAAATTAAAAGATGTTACTCTAAAATACAATGTAATATAAAATAAAAATAACCTAAAAATAAAATGAATATAGATAAATACATTTTTTAAAAATCATATTTGG
The DNA here is from genome assembly GCF_026122565.2 of Emydura macquarii macquarii. Taxonomy (NCBI): domain Eukaryota; kingdom Metazoa; phylum Chordata; order Testudines; family Chelidae; genus Emydura; species Emydura macquarii. The sequence goes on along the minus strand of NW_027133118.1, from coordinate 54,134 downwards.
AATGAAAACCAACATTTGAAATCACGGAATTGCCCATGAAATGGAAATTTGAGTTCCACACTGCTCTCATTGTATGAAAATAACCCAGTTTGTACAAATTTCAAATTATATACAGAATATTATCTTGCAACAGGGGCTACATTTCTAGCCAAACTGGTGCTTTCTATCTGGAGTGATCGTTTTTGTTCAATTTTAGTTAAGGTTGTTTCTCTATGTGGAGTGTCCCATTTCAGGACAAGGAAATATTGTCCTAGGGAAGCTCAGGTATTTGTCAGATAAATTTTTTCAAATGGCTTTAAAAGAGTTTGTGGGCCCATCTCCACTGCAATTCACTTGGAGTTGGATACCAAGCGAGTACATATCTGACCCTTAGTTGTTTGTTTTTTTCCTTTGTTGCAGCTTCCTCTAAAATATAAAATCCTGACCCATTTCGCCAGTAGAACCCTGATCTGCGAATACATGGTTCTGCTTTCATACACTGGGGTGTGAAAGGTGTGACTATTTAAACCAACATCTGAGTTTGTATACTCTTGTACTGGAGCCCAAATCATGTCGCATGGGTGCCCTCTGTGAAGTGACTACTTGTGTTTGCAGAGAAATTAACATTGTATTGAACCTGCAGCTTGCCCAGATACAAAATCTGTTCCAGAGATCAAGAGACGGCATTCCTCCTAATCTATCCTCCATATTTCATTCAGCTATTTTTCTGGTGGCCAGAGGGCAGTTTGGAGTGTTTGCAGCTGCAGCTAAGACTTCTGGGTTTAGTTCTGAACTTGAAGTTAATGTATGAAACCAATGGGAGGGCTATTGTGATTTGCACTAGAGAAAACCTGTGAGAAGTTTATTGGGGAACAAAGAAGGGAAACTGAGGTGAGGGGCTGAATTTTAGGCTACTCTGAGGCCTTCAGGTGATGCCATGTGGGACCCACTCATCCACAACAAGCGGATGCAATTATATTAGAATCATAGAATCATAGAATATTAGAGTTGGAAGGGACCTCAGGAGGTCATCTAGTCCAACCCCCTGCCCAAAGCAGGACTAACCTCAGCTATATCATCCCAACCAGGGCTTTGTCAAGCCTCACCTTAAAAACCTCTAAGGATGGAGATTCCACCACCTCCCTAGGTAACCCATTCCAATGCTTCACCACCCTCCTAGTAAAAAACTTTTTCCTAATGTCCAACCTAGACCTCCCGCTCTGCAACTTGAGACCGTTGCTCCGTGTTCTGTCATCTGCCACCACCGAGAACAGCCCAGCCCCATCCTCCCTGGAACTCCCTTTCAGGTAGTTAAAAGCCGCTATCAAATCCCCCCTCACTCTTCTCTTTTGCAGACTAAACAAGCCCAGTTCCCTCAGCCTCTCCTCATAAGTCCTGTGCTCCAGCCCCCTAATCATTTTGGTTGCCCTCCGCTGCACTCTCTCCAAATTGTCCACATCTTTTTTGTAGTGGGGGGCCCAAAACTGGACACAGTATTCTAAATGCGGCCTCACCAATGCCGAATAGAGGGGAATAATCACTTCCCGTGACCTGCTGGCAATGCCCCTCCTAATGGAGCCCAATATGCCATTAGCCTTCTTGACAACCAGGGCACACTGCTGACTCATATCCAGCTTTTTATCCACCGTTACCCCCAGGTCCTTTTCTGCAGAGCTGCTGCCCAGCTCGTCGGTCCCCAGTCTATAGCTGTGCATGGGATTCTTCCTTCCTAAGTGGAGGACTCTGCACTTGTCCTTGTTGAACCTCATTAGATTTCTTTTGGCCCAATCCTCCAGTTTGTTTAGGTCACTCTGTATCCTATCCCTACCCTCCAGGGTATCTACCACTCCCCCCAGCTTAGTGTCGTCCGCAAATTTGCTGAGGGTGCAATCTACCCCATCCTCCAGATTATTAATAAAGATGTTGAACAAAACCGGCCCCAGGACCGACCCCTGGGGAACTCCACTTGTGACCGGTTGCCAGCTAGACATGGAGCCATTGATCACTACACGTTGAGCCCTATGCTCTAGCCAGTTCTCTATCCATTTTATAGTCCATTCATCCAACCCAGACTTCTTTAACTTGCTGATAAGAATACTGTGCGAGACAGTATCAAAAGCTTTGCTAAAGTCAAGGTATATCACATCCACCGCCTTCCTTACATCCACAGAGCCAGTCACCTCATCATAAAAAGCAATCAGGTTGGTCAGGCATGACTTTCCCTTGGTGAATCCGTGTTGACTGTTCCTGATCACCTTCCTCTCCTCCAAGTGCCTTAAAATGGATTCCTTAAGGACCTGCTCCATGATTTTTCCAGGGATTGAGGTGAGGCTGACCGGTCTGTAGTTCCCTGGATCCTCTTTCCTCCCTTTTTTGAAGATGGGCACTAGATTTGCTTTTTTCCAGTCCTCAGGGACCTCCCCCTGTTGCCACGAGCTTTCAAATATAATAGCTAATGGCTCCGAAATCACCTCAGCCAACTCCCTCAGCACCCTCGGGTGCATTGCATCCGGCCCCATGGACTTGTGTATGTCCAATCCTTCTAAATAGTCTTGGACCCGTTCCTTCAGCACTGTGGGATGTTCACCTCCTTCCCATTCTGTGCCACCCAGTACAGCAGTCTGGGAGCTGATCTTGTCTGTGAAGACAGAGGCAAAAAAGGCATTGAGTACCTCAGCTTTCTCCACATCCTCCGTCACTAGGTCGCCCCCTCATTCTCTAAGGGGCCCACACTTTCCCGAACCTTCCTCTTGTTGGCAACATGCCTGTAGAAATCCTTCTTGTTCCCCTTCACGTCCCTTGCTAGCTGCAATTCCAATTGCGCTTTGGCCTTCCTGATTTCATTCCTGCACGTTCGAGCAGTGTTTATATAATCCTCCCTAGTCATCTGACCAAGCTTCCACTTCTTGTAAGCTTCTTTTTTGCATTTAAGTTCGCCAAGGACATCTTTGTTAAGCCAAGCTGGACGCCTACCATATTTGCTATTCTTTCCGCACATCGGGATGGTTTGCTCTTGTGCCCTCAATAAGGTCTCTTTAAAAAACAGTCAGCTCTCTTGGGTTCCTTTCCCCCTCATATTAGCCTCCCAGGGAATCCTGCCCATCAGTTACCGGAGGGAGTCAAAGTCCGCTTTTCTGAAGTCCATGGTCCGTATCCTGCTGCTCTCCTTCCTTCCTTTCGTCAGGATCCTGAACTCGACCATCTCATGGTCACTGCTGCCTAGGTTGCCACCCACTTCTACTTCCCCTACCAAATCTTCTCTGTTTGTGAGCAGCAGGTCAAGAAAAGCACGGCCCCTAGTTGGTTGCTCCAGCACTTGCACCAGGAAATTGTCTGCAACACTCTCCAAAAACTTCCTGGATTGTTTGTGCTCTGCTGTATTGCTCTCCCAGCAGATGTCAGGTGATTGAAGTCTCCCATGAGAATCAGGCCCTGTGAACTGGAAACTTTCCCTAGTTGAGCAAAGAAAGCCTCATCCACCTCATCCTCCTGGTCTGGTGGTCTGTAACAGACACCCACCAGGACATCACGCTTATTGTTCTTGCTTCTAAGCTTAACCCAGAGACACTCAACTGACTTATCTCCAGTTTCATACTGGAGCTCAGAGCAGTCATAGTGCTCTCTTACATACAGTGCAACTCCTCCCCCCTTTCGCCCCTGCCTGTCCTTCCTGAATAGTTTATACCCATCCATGACAGCGCTCCAATCGTGAGAGTTATTGATGTAAAGGCGCTTATATCGATATAGTTCATTCGCATACAGGAATGGCAATAAGCCAGACCAATGCTAGGGCAACTGTGGCCGCACTAGAGGTTGTACTGACATAACAAAGTCACAGCACTAACCAGAATAGTGATACTGGTGCAAAATCTGGGTGGTGACCTCACCCAACAAATGAGCCTCTGTGAAAATACATCAGGACTTTCCTGGCTTTGAAATGAACTCCGATAATCCAAGGAAAGGGGCTTTTGCATTAACATGGAGTACTGATAATCTCCCAAGTCAAAAAGGACCAACTGATGGAAAAAGAGGCTGGTATGAATAACGCACAGCTGGACACTTGGGTGCGTCTACACTACCGCCGGGGGCATGGTGGATAATGGAGGGTGAAGTCTGGTAAAGGTGTGATTAGGGTGTAGAATGGGCACTATGGGGAAGAGAAGGTTAATGTGGCCAGGATTTTGTGTGTCTCTCCTAACAATCTGTAGATGGCAGCTGACCACAGGAATGACAAATGGACAGCAATAAATATTAAACCACAATTTCAGTAACAAAAAACTAAGTGATTAATAGTCGATTAACTGAGAATTAAAAATGAAAGCCACAGTGTGACGATTCAGGTCCATCCCGGGGTTATAGCCCATTTTCAGTTTAGATCTGTCTCCTTCAAAGAGTTAAGCAATGGGATTTCATCCCTATCTGCAATATGTTTGCTAGAGATGAATTGAAAAAAACAAACAACCCCCTCCCCCGCTTTTAAAAATGCAATTATAGGAGACCCAAATATTCAATATTGGGCGCTATGAAAACAAAGCTTTGGCGAAACGAAATTATCCCCATGGATGATAAGGGACTAAGACCTCATTACATGGCTAGAGAACAAATTATGCTACCAGAGGACTGGGACTAACAATCTTCGTTTGTTTTGCATTCAGAACTAAGTGGATATTTGTATTCTTCCGTAAAATCTGGAACGAACCTTTCCTTCAGGGGAAGAAGGGACAGTAGGTAAGAAATGTCATGCTGAAAAAGTACAGGTTTTGATTTAAGTTACAGAACCTGCTGTAATACGCAGAAATGATATGATCATATGCACTGTGCCCAGACAGGACCCTGAACTGCTTAGTGTGAATATCCAAACAACCCTGTAGAGGAGAGTAATCAAGAAGTTCTGATGATTATCATACAGTCCAACAGACCAATGTGGGGGCCTCTAGTTCTGGTATAAGATTATCTCGTTCCTATAATTGCTGGGACACTGAAGATCCCTGAAACTTTTCCGGGATATGTGAAGAAACCATTTGCTCTTTTGTAACCTCAGCTTGCCAGCAATTCAGTGGGAGCTGGGTGCTGCTTGTATACATTACCCCGCTTTGAAAATCCCTGCCAACATGTGTAAAACACTTTGCTGCACCTGCATTTTATCAGAGCAACAAAGTTCATTTGCTTTTTTCAGGAAAGTCTGACCAGGAGGCCTTGATCTAAGGGTCACATTTTGAAAAACACGAGCAAATTTCAGAAGTGATTTAGGCTCCAAAGACACATTGACTTTCAGTGAGACAGGCTGATGTGCCTTAAGAAATGAAGATTGTACTCTAAGAGCGGCATCCTCTTCCCTAAGGTACTGAGAGACCTGGAGATGATATGGGTAACAGAGAAATGATATTTGCTGCTGCTGCACTTAGTTCTAGGGATTCACACATTGACGATCAGTGTCAAAGAAGGCTAAAGGCATTAGATGTCCAAATCCCACTGAAATCAAAGGATACAGTCCTTTAAGTCAGTGGGAATTTTATCTTTGATCTCCACAAACTAAGTCTCAGACACAAGACAATTATTTCCAGGTGTAAAGTTAACTTTGTGATCAAATACTTACTTAGCAGTTAAGAAGGCTAAGTAATGCCTGGCAAACAGACAGAATGGACTGGCAGATAGGACAGCCACAAACAAAGAGAGAGAATTAATACTTTTTAACCAAAGAAAAGGGACAAAATATAGAGCTGATCAATAATTTTCTAATGGAATGTTTTTTCCATCAAAAAATGCCAAATTGTCAAGATTAAAATGTTCCATGGGAAATGTTTACAAAATTTTGTTTAGGGAAAAAATAATTACTGTATATGTTATAAAATAATACAAAATGAAATATAATATACAAATAAAATAGTAATACAATAAAATAAAAGATGACATAAAAGTAATAAGAAATGAAATAAAATAATCTCAGAATAAAATTTAAAATACTTCTATTTTTGAAAAGTCAGAAGTGGACTGAAAACAAAAACTGGAATTTACGGAATTTCCTAGGAAATGAAAATTCTGTTCCTGACCAGCTCTAAGAATGAGAAAATCAACACATTTCTGACCAATTTCATACCAAATTTATTCATGCAAAAGAGGGTAAATTTCCAGCTAAAATCAAATGTGTGGCTTTTTTGTTTCTTTTTAAGTGATGACAGGAGAATCGTGTGACCAATAATATCATTTCTACCCCTGAGGGTGAACCACAGAGATTTTCAAACTGTTACTGTTGGCGTAAGACGATCCCCTGGCTGGGTTTCTGGACGTAGTGTGCCCTGTTGTGCAATAAGTTAATACTGTCCAAGGACAGACGTGTGTATGTAGTGCTAGACACACGTCTCTGTGCGTGTGCCATGACAGTCATGGGAGGAAACTGGACAACAATGATTTTAGGCCTCAGTTCTGCCCTTCTCCCAGAGAACCTGCCCAGTGCTGGACCCAGCGCCGGCACAATTTGGTCCAAAGTGTTGGTGCCAGTGAGCTAGAGCTGCTGGGGAGCCCTGCACTTGATGAATGGTAGCAGCCTGAATCCTGCATAACGCTGAGTGCTCCAGGCCCCATGCAGCAAAGCATTTCAACTTTAAACACCAGGGTGTTCCTACCGAGGTCACCGCGGTGAAAGGTGCATGAGTGGTTTGCTGGAATGGCATTTGGGGTAGGTCCATTCGTTATGCCCGTTATTGCTATTGAATTCAGTGGACTAACACAAGGGGTTTGTGTATCTAACACTGATGGAAGGGGAGACAGGTATTTGCTGATGGTGAGTTATGCTGAACTGCACTTTAGTTACGCTGGTTATTTGTGATGGGTTTTCAGTTGTGGCAGGGGAACTTCAGGACAGATTATTAAAGGTATTTAGGTGCCTAGTGGGTTTTTTAAAGCACCAAGGCTCCTAAAACTCACTGATTTCAAAGGATGCTCAGCTTAACAAAATCCCGCCAAGGGCAGGAGTCCCAACGGGTCTGCAATAATCGACCTACGAAGTGACCTTCATTGTGAGTTCAGTGGTGAGAAGGGAGTGGCAGTTCATAGAGTCACTGCGGTGATGGGGAAAGGTGCAAAGAAGAGACAGAAGACTGAATCAGTCCAACAAAAAGGCCCCTAGTAGCTCCCTCGACTTCAGAGGGACTATTCATGTGGGTAACCATTCACTAATGTGACCAAGGGGTTAATTAGCTGGACCTCAGTGCACACCCAGAACTGGTCACTAGCACCTGAGGGGTGTAGCCTGATTTTAATTGTATCAATATTAAATAGGATTATAGGTTTGCCAATTGATCTGATTAGAGGATCATGAGGTTCGCGTCCTAACCAGGCTTCAGAAGAATGTATAAGGATTTTTGGGGGTATCACAGGAATATTTCAATGATAACCAAATTTGTATAATTTTATAATTTATTAAGATAACATAAAATGATAAACAAATGACTGATATAAAGTAAATGAACAATCAAATGAATAATGGATAAGACAATCTTAATTATAGAGACTTATATAATATATATCTATGATATTCTTTAGCCTAATATACTCACACCTTCCCTGATGACCTGGTTGAGAGATGTCTCACCTCCGGAGGGGAGGGGGTGGAGTAGGCTCGGAGAGCTAAGAGTAAAGAAGCTTCAAGCAGGAATAGATGATGATCGCCTCAAATAGCACAATCTTTCCATTCTTATACTCTGAGAATATGGGTCCTCCTTCTAAGTCCATACTTGGATTCCTACCCCCAGAATAGTGGGGTATCCACATGTCATAGGCTGGCAGGTTCATGTATATTAATGAGATATTCTCATCACTTATCAGAAGTTTCCATGATCTCACCTTTGCCTTTTTGACCCTCTGTGGGTTTTGTGGTACATTTGTTCTTTTGACAGGAGTCTTATGATGTATTGGTTAATACCTGACATCACCCCTTTCAACATCTAGGTTAAAAGGTCTGCTAAGTCTTGATAAAAACAACTCCATGTATGTCTTGTTATGTTATACCTCATCTCTTTCGACACTTAACTAAGTCAAAGGTCCCAAATTGCGTAGCTGTCTTACAGGATTTTTGGCCTGTAAGGTACTTGGCATTACAGCAAAATATATAAACTTATACCTCTATTATTAATCACACCATCATACTTAAATCTTATAAGAAAAGATATATCCCTATAGAATGCAAGCAAGCAGGATAGTTTTATAGGCTACAGGGGGCAGATTTTAACCGGTGGGATATGGACATAAACACAATCTGTATCCCATTTCCTGATCTGGGCAGCTCTTAACTGTTCCGATGGTAACTGCTAACAGCACAGGAGCCAAACTCACCCAGGGCGTAATCTCACTGCCCAGAGAGGAGTTACTCCCGAACAGATCTGGCCCCCTGATGTTTACACAGAACCGGCTGGATTCCCCTCGATGCCTTTCAGAGTTAACATCTGTTTTGTCTCTAGCCTTTGCCCCAAAGACATTTCCACCACTTGCTTCTCTGGGACCCAGTGGGGATGACCATTGGGGAAATTCGTCTCATGAGAATGAAGTCATCCACCAACTCTGCTGCATGTGATGGGACCAGAGCCTCCGCTGGTGAAAGCTCCATTGACTTGCATGAGGCGATGCCAATTTACTCCAGCTGCCAGCCCAGAAAGTTTTGTTCCTCCTGTTTGGTGAATCCCGCAAGGTCTCATTGAGTTGCTATAATTTAACATCAAGTTAGTTTCAGCTTTAACCACAACTGAGAAGTCAGCAAGCACCTCCCGTCTCTAGGGCGGTTAGTGCAATGGGCCAAATTCATCCTGAATGTAACTGGGTGGACTCCAGTGTCGTTACACCAGTTGAGCCCACTGAATGTTACCGATCCCCTCTGCGACCTGTGCGGAGTTGAAAATCTTTTTCATGGTCGTTTCAAAGACTTTTTAATAATGCCCAGTGGGACCCATTAATCTGAACGGCCTTTTGTTGGTAGCTGATTGGCAGAGCTTAACTGTGAAGCGATAAATCAATACAAATAACAGATCAATAACATTATGATAATAAAAGTCCATATGGGCACTAGACCAGGTAGCTATCAAGCTGCTTAGATACCAAGGTGATGGGCACCTTGGACATACCTAAGGTGCATAGATATGGATCATTTTTCCAGTGCGATGATCCCAGTTGCAAGCTGACTGCAAAGCTAAAGTTATATTCTCTGAGGCTGAGTGACTATGGAGAAAGCTAATTTGTGGTTTGAACAGACAGGGCAACAGCGATGCAGAGTGAAGTTTGTACTGTCTCTGATGTGAGATGAATTGTCGGGTCTCACACTCATTCACAATGGAAAGACAATAAACAATTGTCTTTCTAATATACAATGAATAATATAATAAACTCGTTTACAATGGAAAGACAATTGGCTTTTCCAAGCGAACTTGAGGGAGTTCAGTGTCCGACCCCCATTGTTTTTTAATGATGTCAGGTGCGTAACTTCCTTAGGCTGCTTGGAAAACCCCACTCTAAAGGGACATCACAATTAACACTAATTAAACAGTCCTGTGTAGGCTTAGCCAGCGTGCAGCTGCCCTTCCACTGTGCGGTCACCCTAACCACTCTGCGTCCACACTTCAGCCATCACCACTGTATTTATGCAGGGGAGGTGTGTGTACCAGTGTATTCTGGGAAAACCTGGGCAGCTTTCCCATGATGCCTGAGGTGGGGGGAGAGTGCCAGAGGACATGGTAACAGATCAGCACATGGACCTAACCTCTGTTAGCTGTCCTAGTACAGAGAGCTGGGGGGAAGGAAGATGGGACAAATTACCGACACCGACTAGGTTAGGGGATGCTTTCTCCACTGCAGAAAATCAGGGTGACAGCTCACCTACCAGAGGAGAAGCACTGGCCAGCCTGCATCTTGGCCAGCAGCACTTATTGGGAGCCCATGGTGAGACACCCAAAAAGGGCCCTGAGTGGCAGAGTGGCGGGGAGCTCAGGATGTTCTGTGGATCAGGCCCCTTCAAGGTGGCTCCAGGAGGGCATCCAAAATCACGTGTCACCTTTGAAAAGTTCAGCTGAGATTTTCCAAAAGGGCAGAAGAGCCAGGAGCTTTTCTCCTACTGAACACCCGTGGGAGCTGGGTTCCTAACCCTGTTAGGCTCCTTGAGAATCCCAGGCAAACATGCAGGCACAAACCATGTTTAGCATCTACCAGGTCATCAGCTCAGGAGCCAGGTCATCAACCTAACGAGGGAATTATCGTGTGGCAGGGATTTGGAGGGGGTCCTACCAAAAAAGGATAGCGGCACATTTGGAAACCAGGCGCCAATGCTTATCCTGTTCTTTTAGTAGGGTAAAATAGGAGCCTCCGGGCAGGCAACTTTTCATTTGTTCTGAAATAATGGTACATACAGGACATTTTAATAAGAATCCCTGTGTTTTCTTATAGCACTTTTCATCCACTGATCACAAAGTACTTTACAAGAGAGATGAGTATCATTAGCCTCGCCCTACAGATGGAGAAACTGAGTCCTGGTGAAGTGAAGTGCGTTGGCCAAGGTCATCCAGGACATTAGAAGACCTAGTTTCTATTTTCAGCTCTGCTGCTGAGTCTTAGTTTAGCATTATAGCTACTAGCCCACCCTGCCTCTAGACAAGCAGGGACAACTCAGCTTAATTGTTCTTATAAAGCCATGTTCATATGTGACTCTCAGAGCACTTACATTTACAAAGGGCGTTGGTTAAATTTTAAACAGGGCCTAAGTGGTTTAGGAGCCCACATTCAATTTTCAAAAGTGACGTGGGCACGTAGGCGTTTAAGATCGTTAAAGGTATTTAGTCAGCTAGTGTCATTTTCAGAAGTCTTCAGGTGACAAATTGTCGTGGGTTTCAATGGCAGTTATGGACCTTGACACTTTTGAAAATCTGACCAGGCACCTATCTGCAGTGTGAGGTGTCTAAATACCCCTGAAATGGGCTGTAAGTCTCGCTAAGAGTTAGCGGGACTTAGAATCCTAAGTGCTTAAGGGTCAGATTTTCAAAGGCACGAAAATATTTTTAAAAGCCTGCCCAAAGTCATTTTTGAAAATGGGATGTGGCTGTCTAAGTCAACACAAGAACGTAAGAGCTACCGTGCCAGGTCAGACTGATGGTCCATGGAGCCCCGTATCCTGTCTCTGACAGTGGTTTGTACCAGAGCTTCAGAGGAGCGTCCAGAACATAGCAATTATGGAGTGATTCACCCCTGTCTTTCCCTCCTGGCTTCTGGTGGTCAGGGGTTTAGGGTCGCATTGAGCATGGGGTTGTGTCCCTGACCATCTTGGCTAACAACCCTCAATGGACCCATCCTATTTATCTAGGTTTTTTTTTAACCTAGTGATGCTTTTGGCCATGGCGAGGAGTTCCACAGGTCAGCTGTTTAAAGGTATTTAGGAACTCCGCGCCCATTGAAATCAAGAGAGTTAAGTGCCTAATTACCTTTAAAAATCTGACCCTCGGTGCCTAACTCCCATTATATTCAATGGGGGTTGGGCACCACGGTGCCTTTGAGGATCCTACTGAGTTCCTGTCTCCTTTCTTTGGCACCTAAATATATTTAAAAACCTGGCCCTTCCCCCATGTCAATATCTGTGTGTTATAGATGGGGAAACAGGAACAGACAGGGGAAGTGATTTGGTGTAGGTCACACAAAGTGTCAATGGCCATCGGGAACAGAACCCAGGTGTCCTGGCTTTCAGCCCAGTTCCCAGATTGTTACTCAGAACTCAGTGTTGCACTAGAAGCTGAGGACAGGAAAACTTGGGTCAAATCCTCATCTGCTGTAAACTAGAGTAATTCCATTGAAGTCAATGGAGCTATGCCCCTGAATACACCAGCTGAGCAAAGTGTGAGTCCTGATTTACCCCAGTGTAAGCAAAAGAAGAATCACTCCCTTGTTTATCTTGTCTTACTGGATGACCTTGGATAATCACATCCGCTCTTTGTGCCTCAGTTTCTCTATTTATAAAACTAAGATCCTGGCATCCAGCTTCTATATAGCACCTTTCGTTCATAGAGCTCTGTGCACTTTACAAACTCAGGTCAGTGTCCTTATTCCTATTTCACAGACCGGGAAACTGAGACATGAGACCTCGAGCCACTTGCCCAACAATTCACATCATCTGTCACTTTGGCAAGGTGGAGAACCCAGATTGAGACTCCCAAGCTACTGACCTACCCACTTGGCCAATCTGCCATCTCAGTCGCTGTTGTTATTACTATTCACACATAGAATCATCGAATCATAGATGATTAGAGTTGGAAGGGACCTCAGGAGGTATCTAGTCCAACCCCTTGCTCAAAGCAGGACTAACCTCAGCTAAACCATCCCAGCCAGGGCTTTGTCAAGCCGCAGCTTAAAAACCTCTAAAGATGGAGCTTCCACCACCTCCCTAGGTAACCCATTCCAGTGCTTCTCCACCCTCCTAGGGGAAAAGATTTTCCTAATATCCAACCTAGACCTCCCCCAATGCAACTTGAGACCATTGCTCCTTGTTCTGTCAACACTGGTCTGCTCTCCACGTTTTTATGCTATTATAGAATATGGCCCTTTACCCCATGATATTCTCTCTTCAGAGGCTTATCTTGGCATGCCTTTGTCTCTGTCAATCCTGACCCACATAGCAGACATAGCCCATCTCTAAGTATGCCCTTTGTTTTTTCTGGCCATTGAGTTGGCTCTGAGGGATACAATACCCAGGGGTCTGCCAGAGAGGTAAGTGTTGATCACCCCCTTCCTGCCTAGAGTCTGCTTATCACCTTCCAATGTCTTAAGGACTCTCTTCCGGTGACTGTCTTAATGTATGTACCTTAAGAACACAGTCTTCAGTACAGCTACATAACTCCCTACGCATTATCCATACAGACGTCTTGCGATGATCAAGATGAGCAGCGTGACACAGGCTTTCAGTAGAGACCTTAATGACCCCTTTTGGCAAATCCAGAGTATTCCCATAAATCTCTGCAGCCCTCTGCCCTCTGCCAATTGACACCAATATGTTTCTGGGTAACATGTGGCCAAGTCAGTGGCTCAGGTCACTCTGAATTGGGGCCATGGTGACATCAGAGGTAAATCAACCAAACTTCGCTTCCTCTCCTGCTCATATACATGCTGCAGTTCTGCTTCCTGCCATGACTGAGTGAGGGAAGGTAAACTTACAGGTGTGGGAACAGAGCTTATTGATATCTTGGTCTCCCTTCAGTGTGATTCAATTCTCCATGGCCACAAGCTTCCAGTTCCTGTGGTGGGGCGGTGGGGCTCTGCTATGCTGTCCCAGGACCAGCCAAGGGAAGGATTGCTGACTCAGGAAGACACAGTTCCTTTTCTATGCTGCTCACTTTCCACCTGAAAATAGAAATTTGCTGCTGGCCAGGTGATTTCAGGCTGGAAAATAAAATTCTACCATTCCCTGATCCTTCCCACCCATGGCCTGCCAAATTAGTCCACATCCTCCTTAAAATGTGGTGCCCAGAACCAGACACAGTGCTCCACCTGACACCTCATCGGTGCCACGTGAAGAGGGGTAATTACCTCCCCTGTAACCCCCCTCCCCCATCAGTACATCTCAGAATGATATTAGCCTTTTCCGCAACTGCATCACTTCCTTGACTCGCATTCAATTTGTGATCTATTATAACCACTGGTTACTGCAGGATCCTCCACGGCCAGTTATTGTGTTTGTGCATTTGATTTTTCCCTGACACTTGTTTCATTGAATTTCATTCTGTGAATTTCAGATCAATCCTTCAATTCATCAAGATCGTTTTGAGTGCTAGTCCTGTCCTCCAAAGTTGCTCCCTGACAGCAGTAATTTGTTTCTGGACATGTTGTTAGGGCTGGAAATTAAAATTCTACCATTCCCTGATCCTGCCCAATCGCTACCTGCCAAAATTGTCCACTTCTTTCTTAAAGTTTGGTGCCCAAGTCTGGACAAAATACTCCAGCGGCATTATCTCACCTGTCTTGCATATAATACTGCTGTTAATATGTCTGGGACAGCAGGGATTTTTGTAACATTTTTATATGTGCCTCAGTTTCCCCTATAAGTGTTTTGAGTACCTAGTCAGGGGGAAAGAGTAAATGGGCTGTTAATATGTCTGGGAATGAAGGGTCATTAAGGAACTTGTTGAAACTGTAACATTTTTATATGTGCCTGCAAATTTTATAACAATTAGCATATAAGTGATGTTTTGGGGGTAGATAGATAATATCCAGTTAGGGAGTGGGTCCTGAGTTTTCCAGCCAAGTTGCTAGCAGGGCAGCCGAAGAAAGATACGTGTGTGTATGACTTGTCCACGGCCCCACTGCTGTGGCCTGGAATGAAGGGTCATTAAGGAACTTGTTGAAAATGAGCCAATTTAACAAGCAGGCCTGGAGAGGCAATGACTTCTCTGCTTTGTTCTGCTCCTTTGCTCTGATCTGCTTTTCTGCTCTGGCTGTTAATTTTATAACAATTTGGCCTGCCTATAGGCTTTTAACTGTAGATGTGTTAGGCTCCAGATGGCCAAATTGATAGAAAGAGCCTCCAGCTGAGTTACCCAGGGAATAGGGCTTTCTGGAGCCTTGGGCTAATATACATGCCTTCCGGGCCCTTTTCATAGCTGTCCGGCCTGGCCCTGTCACACTATCTATCTATCTATATCTATCTAATCCAGAATGACCTGTAACAACAACTCAGGCCTCTACTTCCAGACCTAAAGGTATGTCAGTTAGTGGCAGGCTGCTGTATTTGTTTGGTCCAGACACTAGAGGGAGACATGTAAATGCACATAAGTGGTGCATATTTATCTAAGGGCACCACATCCATCAAACTGTCTGACATATAACTGATCTACCAAAGAGAAGTAATGGAAATCAGCACAGTTGCAGCCTGCATGGAGATTTCAGTGGCACTCAGCTATCGGACACGTTTCTAGAGCTGAGAGAAACCTGTGCTAGAAATCTTCTCATGTTAAGTGTAAGGGGAAATGGGTTAGGACACAGGGTCAAAATTCAAGCATCTGTGAATCGTTGAGCGTCATCGTGACTCATGTGAGACGCTCCGTTAACTTCACTGGACGTTTGCCCACGTAAGAATTCAGGAAGCCCCTCCATGTGCGGCACTGACTTTTCCAAGGATTTGGGGGTTGCCGTACATGGCTGACATGGAGAGCAGGTGTTGGAGAGACTCTTTCCAGCCTGTGGTGGAATGGAACAAGAGCAATGGCTGGCTGGCAAAGAGGAGCGATCCCTGTTATTGAGTGTGATACAGGGGAAAGTTAGGAAACAGGACAGCTCCCTCCTGGTCCCGCCCAGGGCCCTGTTCTTCCTGACAGCCACAGGGTACAACACGGTGGAATTATTCATGCATTGTCGTGGGAATATCACACCCCAGGATGGGCTGGGTGATGAAGAGGGAACAAAGATCCTCAGAATTCAGGAGGAGGAAGAGAGAGGAAACATCTGCCTTCTCTCCAGCAGGGACGCTGAGGGAGATCCTGAAATGTTGAAGAGAAGAAATAGGAAAGAGATGACGAGGATTTCACTCCATCAAAGATATCAGAGACACAACAGGAATGAATCTGCTCCCAAGGGTGAAATGAATCTGCTCCCAAGGGTGATGGAGTGGCACCTATAACGATGGTGCATGAGGCTGGCTGCTCTTTGACAACGTCTGCAGCACATCCATGTCATATCACGGTGACCTGGCACCGCTCCACAGCACAGTCCCTGCAAAGCAACAGCCAGGGAACCGCCATCTTATTGCACCTCTCTGCTGCTTTGCCTGGTGACCAGTCAACTCGCTCTCACCTCTCCCAGCTCCCAGACATTCAAAGGATCCACTTGAAACCCCAGCCCTGGAGCAGAGGTGGCAGAAAACCTTGTTTTGTTCTGAAAGGCTGACTTCTTTGCCATTTGTTACTGAGGGTGGTTTAAGTTGCCTGCAACATCCCAGTCGATTCTCTTTGGGAACTAGTCCCATGGGGTCACCAAAACATATACAGGTGACTGCAATGCTTCACATGGGGAAAGGTGCTGTGAACGTGACATTCTATGTCTGTGCAGCTGCACTGGGCAGGAATTTATATAGAGACATAAAACATTGAAGAAGAAGAAGAAGAAGAAGGATGCCTCTCTTTTGGTGTCATTCCTCTCTTACTTACCCCAGTTTTATAGCAGCGCATCTCTATTGACTTCCTGATTTACACTAGAGTGAGTGAGAGCCGAATTGTTTCCTGCGTAGCTCCTCCAAAAGCTTAAATCATCATTTTATTTTAACTCATGTTAACTCAGTTACTGTGATGCAGGTTTCTTTTTATTGCTTTCTTTTTATTTTATTGATTTCCACCACAGCACAAATCTATTGGAAAAAACTGAAAGAAGAAAAAAAAAGGTCAAGGAAAAGAAAGGTAAAGGGTCTGGATGGGAGGAAAAAAGGTAATAAACGGGACAGGGAGGGGGAAGGAGAATGACATCTCAGTTTCCATCCATTAGTGATTAATCAAAAGCTCTTAAAAGTTAGAAGAAGAAGGACTTCAGACAAATTCAGAAAATTTAACTCTAAGTATTTCTTGCTCTTTAGCTGGCATGTCAGCCAGGCTGCTGTGCCAAATTCCTATCCCTGGAGGGAAATAGTAGCCAAAAACCTTTGCTATCACACGAGTGTAGCTTGTAAACTCGTGTATGTTAAAAAGCCCAAAAATGGCTGAGAACTGAAATATTGCTGGAGAATGCAGAGGTAAAATTGCAGCTAGCAAGGGACATGAAGGGTAACAGGAGGGATTTCTACAGGTATGCTAGCAACAAGAAGAAGGTCAGGGAAAGTGTGGGCCCCTTCCTGAATGGAGGAGGCAACCTGGTGAGAGATGATATGGAAAAAGCGAAAGTACTCAATGCTGTTTTTGCCTCCATCTTCACACGCCCAGATTACTGCACTGGGCTATCACAAAACGGGGTGACTGGGCAACAGAATGGCAGATGAAATTCAGTGTTGATAAATGCAAAGTAATGCACATTCGAAAACATCATCCCAACTTTACAGATACAGTGATGGGCAGTAAATTAGCTGTTATTACTCAAAAAAGAGTCACTGTGGAAAGTTCTCTGAAAACATCCACTCAACGTGCAGCGGCAGTCAAAAAAACTAACAGAACGCTGGGAATCATTAGGAAAGGGATAGATAATGAGACACAAAATATCAAATTGCCTCTTTATAAATCCATGGCATGCCCACACCTTGAATGCTGTGTGCAGATCTGGTTGCTCCATCTCCATCAAAAAAGATATATCGGAATTGGAAAAGGCACTGAAAAGGTCAACAAATATTATTAGGCATATGGAAAAGCTTCCATATGAGGAGAGATTAAATAGATGGACTTTTCATCTTAGGAAATAGATGACTTAGGTGGGTATGACAGAGGTCTATAACATCATGACTGGTTGGAGAAAGTAATAAGGAAGTGTTATTTACTCCTTCCCATAGCACAAGAACTAGGGGTCACCAAATGGAATTAATAGGCAGCAGGTTTAAAACGAACAACAGGATTCATTTCTTCACACAATTCACAGACAACTTGTGGAACTCCTGGCAAGAGGATGTTGTGGAGGCCAAGACTATAAATGGGTTCAAAAAAGAAGTTCATGGAGGATAGGTCATCAATGACTATTACCCAGAGAGCAGGGATTGTTGTTTGCCAGAGGCTGGGAACATGCAACAGGCTGGATCACTTGATGATGACCTGTTCTGTTCATTCCCTCCAAAGCACCTGGCATTGGCCACTGTTGGCAGACAGGACACTAGGCTAGATGGATCATTGGTCTGACCCAATATGGCCGTTCTTATGTTCGGTGGAGTAACTCCCAACTTAAATCAAAGCAGCTGAGATCTGAGTCTGGCCTGAAGGGTTTCACGCTCATGTTGCTGAGATACAAGCAGCTGCTCAAGGCGCATTGGAGATTCAGGCACCCAGGGTTACACCGAGGAATCTGAAGGCAGGATTCAGGCACTGACCTCAATGGGGCAATTTCTAACCCACAGCGGAGAAGACAGGATCAGGTGCAATATCCCCAGAGTTTACTCACGGGTAAAAAGCACTCGGGATCTATCGCAGTGACTCTGGATTTATGCCACCATTACGCCTTGAGCCCCCTGCTTATTGCAGAATAGGTGTAGCGGGGTCTGAGCGATACAAACTCCCCTTCACCAGCTGACTCCAGGGCTGGGCTGCATTTTGGGGTGTGGAGGCCTGTGTGCTCGGAACAAGGCTGAGACCTGCCAGCTCAGTCCACAAGTTCACACGGGGTCACCAAATTGCTGCTAGCCAGCCAGGCTTGGAATGGAAGCCATGCCGTAGAAGAGAAACCTTCTCTGCCCAGTGATTTCCATTGCTCCATACATGGCCCTCCCATAATCTCTTGGCTCATGCATGCAATGTTGGAGCAAACTGGACGTAGATCAGCACGGTAGGGCCCCATTCTCCTCTCACTTCCACTGTGGAACTAGATCTGTGATTTACACCAGGGCGTGTGAGATCCCAATCTTAGGTCCTGCTTCTCCACTGAGCTTCTCCAGCTTTGCATCAGGCCAGTTTATACCGGCCAGGGTTGTGGCCCTGTATGTTCACGTCTACCACTGAAGCAGCCTTTGGTAAGCCCATTGCCATCCGAGTTCTCTGCCCCTTTGGCTGTGAGAGGCCACGAAGAGGCCACGGGTAGTGTCAGTGGTGTTGGCCAGTTCTGGGATGGGTGAGTACTGAGAAGGACCAAGCTTAGAGGCAGGGAACGCGCCTGAATGCTCAGGCAGATGGGCCCCACAGCCATTCAGATGAGGGTCCATCGCTTCACTCCATGCAGGAGAAGACCCTACATCGGACCTTTGGCTAGCAGGTGCCTTTTGCCCACTGGAAGGGCCGGTGTTACTAGTCTCAATCACACTTGGGCGTTCCTGATTCTGCCTTCCAGCTCAGACAAAGGAAAGGCCTTGACCTTCAACGGGAGTAGGAAGCTTGCTTGCTAGAGATTAGTGCACTGCCCACCATCCCGCAGGTCCCAGGCTCCAGTAAACTCCTGCAGGCTATGCCCACAGGCCTCATGATCACAGGCAGAAACTCCAGCCCAGTGGGATCAATCAGCAAGGGGGGGAGGGCAGTGGAACACAAGGAACCCAAGAGCAGAGACAGGCCCTGAGACCATGGATCTTTAACTCACAGAGCACTGCCTTCGGTTCGCTCCTGCTTTGCTTTACAATACACCCTACTCACCCCACTGACGGAGGTTCCATCGACACAGCAGCTGGGGACTACATCCCCCCAGTGCAGAGGAACCCTAAGATCGCTGTCGCTGGGTTGGCAGCCTATCCTGGTAACCGCGCTGATTTTGAACGCTTCCCTTGATTGTCTGCGCTCAAAGGCATTGTTTAAACTAGGGCAGGTTTGCCAGCAGTTCATGGACTCCTAGAAGATGAGGGAAGAGATCTCAGGAGGTATCTAGTCCAACCCCCTGCTAAAGTTCAGCTAAATCATCCCAGTCAGGGCTTTGTCAAGCCAGGCCTTAAAGACCTCTAAAGATGGAGATTCCACCACCTCCCTAGGTAACCCATTCCAGCGTTTCACCACCCTCCTAGGGAAAAACATTTTCCTAATGTCCAACCTAGACCTCCCCCACTGCAATGTGAGACCATTGCTCCTTGTTCTGTCATCTGCCACCACCAACAACAGCCTAGCTCTAGTCTCCCTGGAACCCCCTTTCAGGTATTTGAAAGCTGCTATCAAATCCCCCCTCACTCGTCTCTTCTGCAGAGAAATGCACTCATATAGCACCACCAGAATAACTCTCTCATCTGGACACAGTGATACTGGTGCCTCTGTGGGAATAGCTGGTGCTGCGTAGCATCAGCTACACTAGTACAAGCATGGTTATACCAGCGTGACTGCAGGTGGAGTAGGGCTCAGATCCTGAAAGGTTTTAAGGCTAAATCGATAGAAGTTAGGTGCCTGAATACCTGCAAGGATCGGGGCTTTCCGTGGCATAGCCATGTCGGTGAAAATGACACCTCGAATGGAACCACATCTTGTGCGGCATCTCCCCCCTGCTGTGACTTTTGTGCATGGCCACCCCCAGCACCGGAGCCGACATCTCTGTCCTGGTCCAGGCCATTGTCCCACGCTGCTGCCTCCTCAGCATAAGGTCCTAGGCCTCCATCCTCTCCACTGTCCTCTGTGTCCCTCCGGCCAGCGGCAGGACCAGGATGTTCCCCACCTCCACCAGCATCATCTTCTCCAGCATGGCCACATTCCTACGCCCCTCGCCTGCCTTCCCCCATCGGCAAGGAAGCACTGCGTGCTGCAGAAACCACGTCCCTCTTCTGCACCGGTGTCACCCCCTTCCTGAACGGACTGAACGGACTGAGGAAACGGACCAGGGGAAAGTGTTGGGTGGGAAAGGCCCCTGGCATCGGGAGACTCAGCTGGCTGCCCCCTTCCTTGGAGAAAGGGATAATCTGAGAGAAAGACTCAGACAGCGTTAGAGCGGGGCAGGGCTTTTCAAAGGAATTTAGAGGATTTAGGAACCAAATCCCATGGAAAATACATTATGAACCCCCCACCCTCTGCTGCCCCAGGGCCCATTATATGGTAAAGCCGCCCCTTCCACACCCTCTGCTGTCCCAATGCCTCTGTATCCCCTTCCACTATGGGGAGATTGTGCGTGTGCTGCAGCGTTGCAGGAGGAAGCCCTGCTTCTATAGCTTATGCAATAAAGGCTCCAGCTTTCACATCCTGGTTCAGTCACACAGTCAGCCAGGACTGGGGCCTTGTTACACCTGTGACTTCTTCCCCTCCCTCTCTCATGCACTCCCCGCTGGTCCTGCTGGTTCCCCTGGGAATGCAGAAGGGGCCCACCAAGGATGCCAGGTAAAGCACTAGAAACACCACAAAGTGTAAAATCTGCAGCTCCCGAACGTCAGAGAATCCCAGGAGAAGGAACTCGGTCATAGTGGTTCAATTGGACATTTTTTTGCTCACTCCATTGTGTGATGGCTGTGGAGGGAATGAGACGGGCGATGGTTAGGATTAGAGCTAAAGAGGGAATAGCCCAGATTCCCCTTTCCCTGAGATCTGATTGTATGACTGTCAAAGGTGCAGAGCACTCGTCGTTTACAATGACTAGGTGTTGTCAGTGCTCCTCACGTCGACAGTCAATCCAGCATGTTATCACACTGGTGTACATTGGATCGGCTCCTTTAAAATCAATGGAGCTTTGTTACTTGACCTCATCTGAGGCTGCGTCTCAAGGAGTGGCTTGTTCAAATGCAGAGTGAAGGATGGAACAAAGTAAAATCCAAATCCAACAATCCTCGCAAAGAAGGGCCTTCCGTGGTGACCATCACCAACCTCACACCTTGGCCATGAAGCTGATAGACTAAAATGCCAGCACCGCCTGATTCCCACGCTGCAGGGCAACATGATGTGCACTCCTCCAGCATGGTAATGGAAGCTTTTCTCCCCCAGCTCTGTGCCTAGACGGCTGCTGCCTGCTTCCCAATTGATTTACGGCGCCAAATCCCAGCTGCACTTCTGCCTGCGTGTGACAATGGGCCAATCTCATCCCTCCATTACCGCTGTGTTGCATTGTTTACTCTGTGCTGTGTGGTGCAGTGGTTGCCAGGACACTTGGGCTCTGTTCTTGTTCCTGCCAGTGACCTGCTATGGGACCTTGGGCCAGTCATTTCCCCTCTTGGTGACTGTTCCCCTCCCTCCCTTTCTCTGCCTTATCAACTAGGCCTTCAAGATCTTTTGGTGAGGGGCCCTGGTCCATAATTTAAAATGTATTGTGGCCCCAGTGGGATTTTCAGAACCATCTATGCACTGAACAACCCTTGAAATCAATGAAGTTTATGCTCCTAGGTGCTTCTGATAACCTCACTAGGTGCTTAAATACCTTTGGAAATATCACCCCATGTGTTGTTATGTGTACGTTCTGCACACCTGTTTACGCTCAGCCAGCAACAGTCTGGAGCTCAACCAAGGGGTAATTCTGTTCCCTATCAGCTCCTATTTGTCCTTGAAAGTGGTCAGGATAGACAGGTGTTAGCTGCTTGGTTCAGCTCTAACCCAGCATTTAAAGGGGCTAGTCTGTGTAAAATATTCTGTGTGCTCTATCAATTTTACTAGTTATTCAGTTGTTAGCTCCTGGCAACTATCCCTTTGAAAGATAAATCACACAGATGGAACAGAATAAATGGGTTTGAAATGAAGAAATCTTAATGTTCCCCAATTTTATTTAATGTTTAAGGCTGGGTGGAAATTTTCACTGCATTGTTCTTAATGGCGATTGGGTTTTCAGCTAAACAACAAATCTCAGAATCTGCCTGGTTTTCTCCAACATTTTGGGATTGTTTTGTAAAGAAACTTAAAAACTCAAAACCAAAATGATTTTGGTTTTGTGATTTAAAAACCCGCCAGTTTTCGGCAGAAAGTTTTCAATTGCCAAAACTTAAAAGAAAAAGGAAAGGATTTTGGATTCTAAATGAGAAGTCAAAATTTTCCTGAAGGGTGGAAAAATTCCAATCAGCAGCAGGTATCTGATTAAACTGAGAGTAAAAGTCTTAATGAGTTTATATAGCAATTCATATTTATCATCTTAATTTCCCCCGGTATTTTGAACCCACAACATATTTAATTGAAATAGCAAACTTACTGTACAGGTCTTTGTGGATTTTTCCCCAACAGGTGATGCATCCAGTCATGCAGCACCAGCATTCTTTGATCAATATCTATCTTGGTACCAGAATCTAGAAGCTGAAGGCACAGCTATCTGAGAATCCTTCCCCTCATTCTAGGACTGTCCTGGCAGAAGCAGACTCAGATCTGCCACTCTCCACAGATGAGCTGTGTGTAGCTGGCTGTGAGCTGCACTGACATTAAAGGAGTGATGCTGCAGGAAGGCAATTTATCCACGTCTGTTTGCTAAGGGCTAGTGGGACGCATTCCCTGGAGCCCTGCACGGCTCAGAAGCAGGGGCATGGAGGCAAAAGTTCATCAATGGCTTGATTTTAAAGCCATTACGAACCTCTAGTCTGACCCCCCAGCCTGCCACAGGCCCTGGGATCTCCCCCAGAGTTCCCTGGCTCTAGGCCAGTTTCTGTGTTATCTGTGGGCCAGGATTACAAAGGGATTTTGGCACCTAAAGATGGAGACGGGCACCTAGTGGGATTTCTCAAAGCTCATGGCAAAGTCCTGTTTCCATCCAAGGGGAGTTAGGCACTTACCCTGCTTAGGTGCTACTTTAATTCCACTAGGCGCCTATCAAATTCTGCAGATGCCTGCGCCCCTTTGTAATGCTGATCTAGTGTCTATTTTCATCTCGCTGCTCCAGGGCAGGGGCCACTCTGCTTCCTACAGCTCTTCTCCACAGACCCCTTTAGAGGGATCCCTGGCCCCTTCCCGAAGGGGCAGGCCACTCTGTTACAATGTCTTTGTACAGCGCCTTGCACGAGAGCTGTGGTTTTTGGGTGCTACCACAATATACTTTTGCGCGTGTACTTGTTTTGTAAGAACGATGACAGATGTCAATGAGTTTATGTCACCTCGGGCAATGGGGCACATTGGTTTGGTGTCAGCTTTTAGTGACTAATCCAACCTGAAGCAGACTTAAAACTGCCCAGTCAGATTCTATTGTATAACATGGGAAAGAACCGGGCGTGATCATCTCAATAAAGATTGCAGCATAATGTGTGTTAATTACTGTTATTGATTTGTATTGAAGACTCACCAAGTGTCAATCCCGCTGTGCTAGGCGCTGTACGCACCCATGACAAAAAGATGGTGCCTTTCATCAAAGAGCTTATAATGTCCGTATAAGGGGAGAGAAAACAGATGGATATGAGAGACCGGCGATATAACAACAGTAGGGTAACCATGATAAGCAGTTGTCTCAACACTCCAGCTGCTTACCCACTATCGAGTGTTTTGCAGATGTGTGCACAAAAGGGCAGAGTTAAGGGTACCTGTTCATGTTACAGTAACTAAGGAGGGAATATTCAGAGAGGCTTACAGGAGTTAAGTGCTTACCTCCCATTAAATCGGGAATTGGGCACTCCTTGGAAATTCTTTGAGAAATAGCAGGTGACCTTTTAGTCAACGGTTGTTCTCATGTAATTAAAGATTTTATCACAATGCAGACCCAAAGGAGCACAGTCAAGGGGGGTTGTACATGTTACTGCATGTCACTGGGAAAGCAAAAATTACTATAGTTTTTCATACACAGAGCCGAGCAAAGATAAGGCCACGTTATAATCCTTGAGAATAACACATATTGTAGTCATTGCAGATAATGATGGTCATTTTCAACCGAGCCTGAGGGAGTTAGGAGCCCAAAAGAGGCTGAGATTTCTGCACCCGATTCCCTTGGCCCCAGCTTGGATTACAGGCTCTATGCACAGGAGGCATTCCCACTGTATGGCAATGGGGTGCCTAAATGCCTTAGGCCCAGTTTAAATTCCCACTGTCTCAGGGTGGGCTGGCCCTTTAATTGGAGATGAGCTCATCCACACCTGTGCCTGGTCATCTGTTCCCAGGTGAGGATTTGGGCTGCAGGCTGTGTTGGGTCAGGTGACCAGGCATCGCGGGAGGGAGGCTGATCCATCCCAGCCAGGGGGACCAGTGGGTAAGGCAGACCTAGGGGACGTCTCTCTGGAATTGCCCAGGGTCTGGGGTGTCCTGGGAGCGCTGCACTGCTCAGAGATCTGAGGAACAGAAAGCTGGGCCTGGTGCGCCGATCCAAGGGTAAAGAGCAGAAGAATTCTGGTTCTCAGGAGACTCCTGCAGGGGATCCAGAGGGAACCCAGGGTCAGGGAGGATGCGGAAGAAGCTCTCCACAGCAGCCAGAAAGGAGGCCCAGCTGGAAGGAGCTGCACTGCCGGGCAGGAACAGTGCCCAGCAGAGGGAATTAGGAGCCCAGGATGAGCAGAATGGCCTGGAGATTCTGGCTTCCAACCGTTATTCTCTGTTAACAAACCAAACCCCAGACGGGGAGAGTGATCCCAGTGCCCTGGTTGCAGTGGGACGTTTGACTGAGGAAGGAGAGGGATGGAGGCAGTGACAGCAGTTTGGATAAGACCCTGTCCCATGCAGCCTTTGGCTCCATGAACTTATCTATTTTTTTAACCCAGTTGTACTATTGGCCTTCACAACATCCCCTGGCAACAAGTTCCACAGGTTGACTGTGCATTATATGAAGAGATACTTCTGTTTGTTTGTTTAACCTCTTTCCTAGTAATTTCATTGGGTAACTCCTGGTTCTTGTGTTATGTGAAGGGGTAAATAACACTTCCCTCTTCACTTTCTCCACACCAGACCTCTATCTTAAGCCCCTCAGTCATCTGTTCTCCAAGTTGAAAAGTCCCAGTCAATCTGTTGCATTGAGTTAATCATTTTTGTTTCCCTGCTCTGTTCCTTTTCCAATTCTAATATATTTTTTTTGAGTTAGGGAAACCAGAACTGCACGCAGTATTCAAGGTGTGGGTGTATCATGGATTATGTAGTGGCATTATAATATTGACTGTCTTATTATCTAGTCCTTTCCTAATCGTTCCTAATAGTCTGAAAAATGACCATTTATACCTAACCTTTGTTTCCTGCCTTTTAACCAATCTATGAAAGGACCTTCCCTCTTATTCCATGACTGCTCAGTTTCCTTAAGAGCCTTTGGTGAAGGACCTTGTCAAAGGCTCTATGAAAGTCCAGGTATACTAAATAACTGGATCACCCTTGTCCACGTGTTTGTTCTCCCCTGCAAATAATTCTAATAGATTGGTATGATGCTGACATGGAACTGCTTTCAGTTTCCTTTACAAAAATTATGCAAGTGATGGTGAAAACAAAGGCTGCTCCTCTGTCTCTCTCTTTCCGTCCCCATCTCTCTCTCTCTCTCTCTCTCTGAGATCTATTACAAAATTTTGCTATCTTTTCGTCTCAGAGTCAGAGCTGACACCTCAGTTTGCTATGCCTTTCCCCACGCTTTGATAGGATAGGTACAACTAAGGTTATGCTAATACTGGATAGGGAGCCCTGGACACTTGATTCATCTAGTGAGCCACAGGATTAGCAATCTATGGTAGCAGAACATAGCCCCCATAGATGGAGAGCGCTAGCTAACTCCCTTGCATGTTACACGGTGAGATCAATTCTGGAAAAAAGAAAAAAATTCAAAAAATAAGGCAAAGGACCAAGAATTTTTGCATTAATCTTATTACACAACTGATCTTAGGAACCAAGAATCCTAACTTCACTGGAATGACTCATAGACTGTAAGGTCAGAAGGGACCAATATGATCATCTAGTCTGACCTCCTGCACAACGCAGGCCACAGAACCTCACCCACCCACTCCTGTAGTAGACCTTTAACTATGACTGAGTTATTGAAGTCCTCAGATCATGGTTTAAAGACTTTAAGGTACAGAGAATCCACCAGCAAGTGAGCTGAACCCCATGCCAAAGAGGAAGACAAAAAACTCCAGAGCCTTTGCCAATCTGCCCTGGGAGAAAATGCCTTCCCAACCCCAAATATGGTGATCAGTTAAACCCTGAGCATGTGGGCAAGACTCACCAGCCAGACACCCAAGAAAGAATTCTCTGTAGTAACTTAGAACCCTCCCTACGTAATGTCCCTTCATAGGCCATTGGCATGTCTACCACCAGTAGTCAAAGATCAGTCAGTTGCCAAACTAGGCTCTCCCATAATACCATCCCCTCCATAAATGTATCAAGCTCAGTTTTGAAGTCAGCTCGGTTTTTTGCCTCCACTGCTCCCCTTGGGAGGCTGTTCCAGAACTTCACTCACAGCACATCCTGCCTAAAATAGCCTTTCCCTGCTTGGCTTTATCTTTCCAACTGGTGCTCCTACGACAGAATCGTAGAAATCAGTGGGTAGAAAAGCTGCCACAGGAAACAATCATGAATTTCTCTGGACTGGAAGGTGATAATGACCCCTCCTGACCTTAAAACTTCTAGGTCTATACGTGACACAGTGAGTCCATCGTGGAGCCAGGAAATGATTTTACCTTACATGTCGTGTGAACCCAGGCAGAAGAAATTGTTTGGTAATTTTACTTTATTTTTATAAAACGTCCTCCTTTGAACTGCACAGCTCCCAAATGTTTAAATCATTCATAAAACCTTTCTCCTCCTCCTCAGTCCCCTCACAGCATCCTTCACCGCCTTGTTTGTCAAGTTGTAGATCACAGGGTTTAACACGGGAGTGATGACGGTATAAAAAAGAGCATCACTTTGTCCACGTCCCGTACGTGGTTGGACTTGGGCCACAGGTACATAGCATAGGCTATGCCATTATACAAATGGGAACAGAGGCACCTTAGAGTTCAGACGTGCTCTTTGTTAATATCATACAGATTCTAAAGAATAGCTGATATAGACATGAACCAAATATACAAAAAGAACTAAAAGGGTTCACATTTATTAACAGATACTAATGAGGGATTCTCAAAAGTGCCTAAAACCCATTGGGAATTCGGTGCCAAACGGTTTTGGCATATTTTAAATTGCACTAGGTACCTACCTGCACCATCTAGTGCCTACATAACGTTGTCCTCTGGCCTTAGGGGACTTAGGCTGACGTTTGTGACACTGTCAGCCGTTGAAGCAGAGGCTCTGTGTCTGTGGGCGGTTTTCCAGCCCAGGGCAAGGGCATTGTTTAGGCCAAAAAGAGGCAGAGGAAGTTGTTTGTGCAAGAAGATGGATCCTGGTTTTTTTGCTGCTAGAGACCCTGTGTTCACTACCTGGCTCCCGGCTTAATTCCCAGTCACTGAGGCCAGCCCTGCCCTGTTCCCAGCCCTGGTTGCTGACTGCCCTGGCTACAACCCCAGGCTATGGTTCTTTGGTTTCTGACTCCGTGCTGACCCTGTATCAGCTCTGACACCTGACTCCTGACTTCAGACCCACCCATTGGCCTCTGGTTCTTGAACACGGCGCTGGCCGCCAGCCCAGATTGGCCACATCACGGTCACTGGTCCAGCTCTTCCACAAACCCTGTGCCTTTTATTTCAGAGACAGAGTGAGTGAGAGAGCTCCGTGGGAACCGCCACTTACGTTGCACAGAAAATATTGCATTTCCGATTCCCGCTCCCCGGCCCCGACTTGAAAGCAGAACAAAAAGCTGGAAATGCAACGTTTTCTGCGGCAGGGACATTTAAAAAAATTCCACTTCACTAGGGATGGAAATGATTTTTTTCCCCAAAAAATCTCATGCAGGGAGATGACCAAGCTGGCAAGCCACCCGGGCAGCTGGGGCTGCAGGCAGTGCACCTTACATGCCTGGGTATCCCAAGGAGCCCAGCAACCCAGGGAGTCAGGCAGCCTAAGAACACATCTCTCCACCTTTGCACCAGGATGGCAGGCCAGGAATCCCAATTTCCTTTGCAGTGGAGAGAGAAGCAGGCCAAGGAGCGGGGCTTCCTTGGAGCCTGAGAAGCCAGACAGCTGGGGAGCCCACTCACCCATCTAACCACCACGAGTGCCAATGGGGATTGCAAGCAACCTGGCAGCACAAGAACTGACCAGGCAGCCTGGAATCAAAGGGCAATGGGCAACCTGGCTGCCCATCAGGTGGGCACTCGGGGAGTGAAGAGCTTAGGACGTTGACCAGACTGGGGAGCCAGGCAGGTAGGAGATTTGGACAGAATGGAGCTGGGACAGCGCAGGGTGTCAGTCAACCAACATCTGGCGAGACAGGGATCTCTGGGAGCTGGCAAAGTGGGGATCCCTGGGATATGAACAGTTCACCAGGCTGAGAACTGGGGGAGCTGGGCACGCCATCCCTCCATTCATCTGACAACCGCCCAGCCTGGTGGGAGGGGCTGGTCCAGAATATAAAAGAAATATCAATTAAATTAAAATAATATATTTGTAAAAAGTTTCAAAGCATATAAAATACACTTTAAAACATATAAAAATAGTAAAAAATATTTTTTTTGGAAAAAAGTAAAGTCTGAAATTGAACCAACACCTGCGGGTGAGAGTCAATGGGACGTGAGCTCCCCCATCACATGTCAGGAGCTTCCGTGTGCACCCCACTCTCTGCCCCCCAGGGCAGGGCTAACAGCAGTCTCACTCCGGCCATGCGGCCACCCCAGCCTGGGAGTGAGGGACGGCCCCCTCCTGGGCTCCCAGACCCGCAGACAAAGCCCGGGTGGAACCACTCCCATTTACACTTGCCGGACACAAGGCTCTTTCTCTGGTTGTACAGGGGATAGGAGACCCCAGGCAGAGTTCACATAAAACTAAGTTTTTCATAAGCCCTTATTTACACCATCCATTGTGAATTCTTCCTCCAGTGCCAGGTCTTCTCCCCCAGGTTACAGTTGGGGCAAATGAGGCACGGAGAGCTGAGATGATTCAGTTGCGTAGCTGGGCTTAGATCACAAGAGCTCCAGGTGACTTGACTTCCTCTCTACAACCCCTGCTGCCTGGCTGCCCTTGTTATCGTTGTAGGCTGGGATTGTCAAGGCGGTCTAAGGGAGTTAGGCCCCCAAGACGTGCATGCCTTACTCTCCCTTAGGCTCCTTTGCAAATCCCAGCCTTCATAATTCTGAAAGTCAAGAGAAGCCCAGGCCTTGGAAGATGCCAAGAGAGACCCGGGGCCAGAATTACAAAGGGGTTTAGGCATCTAAAGAAGCTAATAGTTGCGTTGTGGGATTTGCAGTAACACCTCAGCAAGTTAGGTGCCTAACTCCCATTGGATGTCCATGGGATTTAGCTACCTAGAACATTTAGGAGTTTTGGGAAATCCCAGTATATACCTGCCTCCACCTTTAGGTGCCCAAATCCCTTGGTAATCCCGGTGCACAGAAAGCACAGAAGCTGGGCTGGAGTCAGGAAACACTGGGGTAAATCCTAGGGCCTGTGCTAGGCAGGGGGTCAGACTAGAGGAGCAGAATGGCCCCTTTTGGCTTTAAAATGGATGAGTCTATGAAGTTTTGCCTCTGGGCCTCTGCTTCTGAGCTGTTCAGGTCTCTCGGGAGTGAGTCCCACAAGCCCTTAGGAAATAGACATGGGTAAATCACCTTCCCGCAGCATCGCTCCTTTAATGCCAGTGACGCTCAAAGCCTGCTACACACAGCTCAGCTGCAGAGAGCAACCGGTCTGAGTCTAGTTCTGTCAGGTCATGCTCAGAGTGAGGGGTGAGATGACTCTTACACACTTGTGTCTTTGTCGTGTAAACAGATAGATAGATAATGACCGAAGAATCCTGGAGCTGGACGACTAGATTCATCACCTCTTCGGGAAAAATCCACAGCGGCCAGTACAGTAAGTGTGCTATTTCAATTAAATATGTGTGTGGGGAATAACATACAAAGGAAATTTAAAGAACACGAATCAGAATTGCTCTCAGCACTCATTAAGGATTTCACTATTAAGTTACTCAAACAACTAGAGACAGTCAGAAGAAACAAAAATTCCTCCTTTTGAAAATAACTTTTCATCAGAAACCCCAAACCCTTTTTTTCCCTTCTTTAGGCAACTGAGAACTTTCAGCTGAAAAGTGTAGATTTAAGATGAAAACCAAACAGGATTGCTTGCTGAGTATTTAGTTTTCCATCATAAAAGATTTTCAATGAAAACAGATACATGGTGAGAAAAACTTTGTTTTGCTGGAAACCCAAATTTTCCGTCCAAAAATGCAACCAACCAAAATTTAACTGAAAATTTCCAAACAGACTTAAACTTCAAACAAGGGTGGGGAAACTTTAATGTTGGCTAATAACACCATAACTGGAAACCCATTGATTCGGTTTCATCTGTTTGATTTCTGTTTCAAAGGAAAGTAAAACTGAGTAATGGCAAAGCCAATACCCACAGAATATGTGTTATAGGGACTAGGAGTTTCAAACCCAGTTTCAGAGTTGCACCCAGCACCCAGATCTGTCTATCCTGACATGGAGCTTAGATGGACAGGGAGGAGGTCACTGGGACTAGAAACCTTTTTGTCTAGCTCCATATCCAGGCTCCATCTCTGCTGACAGCTGAGCACACAAATATTGTAATGAGGTGCAGAAAATATACACATTGTAAGACACAGCCTATCCCTCAAAGAGCTCACAGTCCTAGTAGACCAGGCAGAGAAAGGGAGGGAGGGAAAGAGAGTCCCAGGGAGGGTAAATGACTGGCTGAAGGTCATACAATAGGTCAATGGCAGAGCCAAGGACAGAACCCAGTTGTCCTGATTGCCACTGACCTGCAGAGCACAGACACAAAGTCACAAAGGGAAACGATACAGCACAGCAGTAACTGAGCCGTGCCACTAACCCATCATCACACAGCTTTGTAAGCATGGCTGGCACTGGGGGCCAGAAATCAATGTGTGAATTGGCAGCAGGCCTTCTATGTGGAAACATCACAGCCGAGTGGCCGTGTCGTATTTCCCTGGCAATGGGACTGAGGCTGTGCTGGTGTTTTACAGTTTCAGTTCCAGGCCCAAGCTGCGACCCTGCGGTTGTTCACAATAGGGGGACTTTCTTTGCTAGGACTTTTGGATTCGGCGTGTACCTTGTTCCATCTTCTTACTGCATTTTATCAAGCCAGGCCCTGGCTCCAATCTTCACAGGTGTGATCTGACCCAGTGTAAGTGTTCCTGGTTCCGTGGGAGGCCACAGCGGCTTCCTACACAGGGGAATATCTCGCACTTGGCGAGGGAGTAGTTCTAGTCGTCCACCCTTAAGCAGGGTGAGCAGCAGTTAGTCACGCAGGCCCTTAGTCAGGGCGAGCGACCAGGAGTCTATTGCTCCAACCCCTAGGTAGGGTGAGCAGAGGCGGATTGCTCAGGCCCTCAGGCAGGGTGAGTGAGCAAGAAGTCTAGGTTCTAACCCTTAGGCAGGGTCAGCCCAGGAGGCAACGGCTTCCGGCGGGGTCAGGAGAGCAATTCTCCTGGGGTGGCTAGGGAAAAGGGGAAAGGGAGGGTGACGCAGGCCCACCCGTCTCCACTGCATCCCAGCCCAGGGCCCTAGCAGTGGCAGAAGCGGCTGCCACTGTGCCGGCGGGGCTCCCGCCGCAACACACCGGCTATAAGGCAGCTTCAGCCACAGGCCGTGGCTGTCCCTGGGCTACTTCCTCCCCACTGACCCTAGTACCTGATTCCTCCATGGCACGGGGATAGTCCACCGGGTGTAGCGCCGTCAGTCCTTCCTCATCAATGGGGGGTAAGGCAGGAAGCTCCTCTTCAGGGGGAAGCTCCTCCAGGTCATCGTAGGTGGGGAGTGGCTCGGCCTCGGGCAGCTCCTCCAAGTCCTGTCCCGCTGCAGGGAGGGGCTCAGCGGCCAGCAGTTCCTCCAAATCCGGCCCGGCCTCCGGGGGTGCCCGCCACTCGGGCTGCTCTGGGGTCTCGGCCCAGCCAGGCGGTTCCAGAGCACGGCCCCGGGCTCGGGGTAATTCGGCCCAGTCATCCTGGCCGGGTTGCCTTGTCCAGCTCCTCGAGGGCCCTATCCAATCCCCGGGCCCAGGTGGGGCCGGGGTTCATCGGCAGCGGCTAGGCTCTGGCCTAGGCCTCTGCTGGCGGGGCAGCACGTCTGCCTCTGGCGGCAGTCTGGGCCCTACTGAGCTCAGGGGCCAGGCTTTTGTACTTCCCCTTCCTGTTGGGGCTCCGCTCCGCGGCTGCCAATTGGCCTGGCCGGGTGGTCCTATCACGGCCCGGGTCCCTTGTTGCCGGGCAGACTCTGGGGCAGGGTGTGAATTGGGCCAATCAGAGCGCTCGTGTCCTTCCTCAGGCTCTGGCTCCGTGGGAGGCGACAGCGGCTTCCTACACCCAGCTTCCAAGATGTGTGTGGATTGACATCAGTGGGATAACGCACTGGACTAGTCATTCCATGCCCCACAGCGAGGAGCCCTCACCGCCCCTGCTCAGTGGGTGTGATCAGGGCTGTGCTCTGACAGTCACATCGTCAGTTATTATGGAGAGAGGAATCAGGGTCATTCCCTCGGTCATTCTAATCCTCACCGTTGCCCTTCTCCTTCCCTCCGCAGGCAGGACACAATGTGCTGAGGAAGAAAATGTCCAACCTGACGACCATCACCGAGTTCCTTCTCCTGGGATTCCCTGAGATGCGGGAGCTGCAGATTTTGCACTTTGTGGTGTTTCTAGTGGTTTACCTGGCAGCCCTGGTGGGGAATCTTCTCATTATCACAGCCATAGCCCTCGACCGCCACCTTCACACCCCCATGTACTTCTTCCTGATGAACCTGTCCATCATAGACATTGGCTCCATCTCTTTTGCCATCCCCAAATCCATGGCCAATTCCCTCATGAACACCAGGTCCATTTCTTATGCTGGGTGCATTGCCCAAGTCTTTTTCCTCCCCTTGTTGATGGGAACAGATATTTTCCTTCTCACTGTCATGGCGTACGATCACTATGTCGCCTTCTGCCAGCCGCTGCACTACGAGAGAGTGATGAACAAGGGAGCTTGTGTCCAAATGGCAGCCGGGGCCTGGGCCAGCAGTGTTCTCAATTCTGCCCTGCACAACGGGAACATGTTGGCAATCTCCTTCTGCAGAGTCAACAAGGTGGATCAGTTCTTCTGTGAAATTCCCCAGCTACTCAAGTTCACCTGCTCTGATTCCTATGTCATTGAAACTGGGCTCATTGTCTGTAATGTGGGCTTATTGCTAATTTGTTTTTTCTTTATAATTGTGTCATATGTTCAGATCATCATCACAGTGCTGAGAAACACCTCTGAGCAGGGCCGGCACAAAGCCTTCTCCACCTGCCTGCCTCACCTCACTGTTGTCTCACTCTTTACTTCCACTGGCGGCTTTGCCTATCTGAAACCCATCTCCAGCTCAACGTCACGGCTGGATCTTGTGGTGGCTGTTTTATATACTGTGGTGCCTCCCGTAATGAATCCCATCATCTATAGCATGAGAATCAAGGAGATCAAAGCTTCCCTGTGGAAACTGATAGGGTGGTGGTTATTGACTAAAAATTATAGGTCTATCTTTTTTTCCTTTGTCTGTGATTTCATTCTTTGTCTGTATAGAAATGTAATCAATGGGTGACATTAGTGTCTCTGTAAGAACATGCTTTGTAATCTCTTTACATGCAAAGGGGTATTTACAGTGGCAAAAATGCACACTTTAGGAGAGTAAAGAGTTAAAAGCTGGACAAACGGTCAGGCCTAAGTTACAGGGAACAGGGTCAAGGCATGGGGAAACCTTGTTTCTGCTAATTGGTATGAATTCAAGTTAAAGTCTGTTATCTCTTTTCCTTTCCTCCCTTCCTGTCCATCTGTGCAGGGGATGCGGCTAACTATCACCATTCCTGCACAAGGCCAGGATGGGAAGAAAGCATTATTTTCCTTCCCCCTGGCATACCTTTACTTCAAAGAATGCTGGTGTAAAATGTATAGGTTTTAAGGTGATGTGCCTGCCCTCTGTATGGTAATCCTGTAAACAACAAACAGGGGCGGGTATAATTGTATTCATTATGTAGTTGTTACTATTCATTTTATAAGTGTCAATGTAACAAAATAAGGGTCAACGGGGAGTTGCTGGAAATGTGTACATTTACGTACTGTTATGGATAAAATAATTGTAAAGTAACCCCCTCGTTGCTCACTTGCAGCATCAAGGTGGAACGAGCGGGAAAACCAGTTTAGTTATTTCTAACACACACAAACTCAGGTCAATGGAGTTACTGTAAATTTACACTAGTGGAAATAAGATCGGAATCCGTTTATCGATCTATGTGTCTCTCTCAGGTCCCTGTACTGCCACCCATCCCTGGGCTAGCTGAGTACCTTCCACATAAAAGCAGCAGCCAGATCAAAGTCTAGTGAACTTTATGAGGTCATTGGGTCTTCTCCTTTTGGGCGTATAAACTCTGCTTGTGTTATTCTGACTGTTGGTTTATTGTTTGCTTGTGTAACTCCGAGGGATATGACAGTATGAAATCCTAAACTCTGTGTTGTGGAATTATTGCCAAGCTGATGACACATTTCTGCTGTCTCTCAGGGGCCGCGTTTTGTACTGGATTCCGGACAGCTGCCCTGGCTGGGATAGGTGTTTGACACCAGGCTGAAGGACCACCACTGACAGCCGTCAAGAATAGGCATTTGGGGGTCATTGATTTTTAAGCTCTTTAAATGAATTCCCCGCCCTGCCCCTGGAAAACTAGAGAATGGAACGTCACAGTTTAAACCCGTGGCACAGAGACGGGGGCCTGGTGAACAGCACGGTTTTGCTTTCTGCAGTGAGAGAACGAACATGGACACAAACAGGACAGACAGAAAGAAGCAAGAGGGAAGGAGCGACTCTACCCAGCCGGAAACTCTGATTAACATGGGACTCACAGGAGGGGTAAGATCAGACCATGGGAGGGGTCTGCGTCTGCCCTCAGATGAGGGCATCTTCAGGATGGTGGAAAAGATGCGGCTGTAGGACAAGAGGATGAGCAAAAATGGAACCAGTGAAAGGAACACCATAAGGATAGTAAGAGCAACTTCATTCTAGCGGTGTCTGTGGAGGCCAGTCTCATCACAGGGAGAAGAAAGAAATGACTGATTCTATTAGACCCACAGAAAGGCAGTGTAAATATGGAAAGGGTGTGTCCAAATGCCACCAGGATACCAATGGTCCAGGAACCAGCTGTCATCTGAGCGCAGAGGGTTTGGTTTATAATGAGGGTGTATTGCAGGGGATGGCATATGGCCACGTATTGGTCATATGCCATGACAGAGAGGAGGCAGCACTCTGTAATGCCAAAGAGAACAAAGAAACACATCTGAGCACCGCAGCCCACGAAGGAGTTGGTCTAGGTCTCCGACAGCAGGTTCACCAGCATTTTGGGCTGCGTGACTGAGGTGTAGCAGATCTGCCAGGAAGGATAAATTCCTGGGGAAGCAATACATGGGGTGTGAAGGGCAGAGTCAGCGATCGTGACACTAAGAGTGTTCCCACCAGGGCCTTCACATAGAAGGTGAACACCAGTAGAAAGAGCAGGACTTGCAATGACTGGAAATCAGAGGATCCCAGCAACTCTGTCTCAGTCACACAGGTCTGGTGGCTCTTCTCCATATCTTCAACACACTTCAGCAGGGACCTGGGAGGTTCAAAACAAAGGGCAGCACCTTTTGTAATAATAGATGTAGAGATGGGACAAAAAAATTGTTGAAACTGTTCTCTTTTGCAAAATGCTGTTTTGTTGATATTCAAATAACTTGCAGAAATGTGCCGATTTTGGGCAAAATGTTCCACACAAAAATATTCAAAAGCTAATGTTTTGTGTATCTACTTTCCCATTTCATTTTGTTCCAGATTTCTTGTTTTGTTTTGTTTTGATTGTTTGACAGAAGCTAGGAGGGTGGATGGATCACTTGATGATGACCTGTTCTGTTCATTCCCTCTGAAGCACTTGGCATTGGCCACTGTCGGAAGACAGGACACTGGGCTAGAAGGACAATTGGTCTGACCTAGTATGGCCTTACTTATGTTCTTATTATTTGTATGTTCTATTACAATATTGTAATTGTAAAATATTAAATTTTAACATGTAATACATGATTATATGTATACATTATATATACTATAATATATTTTATTTTGCATTATACTTAATATTTTACTATATTGCATTTAATATTTATTATTCTATTATCATTCTAAAGGGTTGTTTCACTTCAACATGATCAAAACAAAACTTTTCAATAACATCCTTTTCAGGGTTGTGATTGAAATCTTTATTCAGAATTTCCATTTTTAAACGTATTTAGGTGCCTGGTGGGATTTTCAAAAACATCTAAGGTAACCTTAGAGTGTGCCTACCAGGTTTGTATGTATTTGTGTACCCTATATACACATTAAATAACAGCAGAGTATGTGGATAGCTAGCTTGCTAGATAATAAAAGCCAATTATTGTGCCTTTTTGTTGTTTATGACTGTTGATGTCCAGATCAATGATTTCCTTGGAAGTATTCATTATTTGGTGTTATGCATCAAAGAATGTATGTGAATCTTTCTTATTCCATACCTCATTTACAATAACTTCATGATAAACATTGTCTGTGAGCCTTGAGCTGTTTTGACTTGACACATTTTAGCATGTCCCGTTTCCCTTGCCTTTTTAGTTACAATGGATTATTACAATTGGTTTTCTTAAAAAACTAATTCGTCTGGTTCAAATTGTCATAACTTCTTGTCCAAACACTCAGTGATTATGAATTTAAAACTCATCTCTGAATATTCTGATCTAAGGCACTGATCTAAAAAAAAAAATATATGGTGCTTAACTGTAAACATGAGAGAAGTACCACTGATGGCTTACAGCTAAACACATGCTTAAGTTTGCTTTTTTTTTTTTTAATTAGGGGGTTTGTGTCACAGTGTCCGGAGTGGCTCACATCTAAATGTGCCAAACTCAGGTCAGAGCACCAGAAAACAGAGCAGACACCCCAGACTGGGGGTATATTTCATCATTAGATTTCACCATGCCAGTAGTGAAAGTATGTTCCTGAGTCACTATCTATCACTGTCGTGGTCACAGATGGTCCCCTTATACTCTCTAGCTTCTCTTTACCATCCAGACAAATAGGACTTTCTGATAAAGGGTTATGAAAACCAGAAATCATATAAACGAGATTCTTCCAGCCCCAAAGGATTGGTTCCTCACCCTAGATCATTGGGTGCTCAGGTTCTTACCAAAAACAACACAGCACCCAATTCTTTCATAAACTAACTACAGATTTCTTAACTAAGAAAAAGAAATGAGAGAATTATCGAGAGATTAAAGCAGATAAAATACATTACAGCTGGATCAGACTGTGTTGTCTAAATGGTAGCAGAGAAGTTATAATCTGCCAGTCTCTTAGAGTCTTCATGAGTTCCTCAGGGTTGACCCAAGTGGATTTGGGGAACTCTGTCTTGTATCTGGAAACTCCCCTGGCAGCATCCAAAAAGATCAGAGAATCCCATCCAGTGTGTCTTTTTTTAGCTGAAAATAGTCTATCAATCCCTTTCAGCACACCATGGATCTTGCTTTGGTCACTGAAAACAGACAAAACTTGTGGATCTCCCATTCTCCAGGATAATGACCCATGCTTTGAAGCTAACAATCTTCTCACTCAAAGTTCTAAGGCTCCAATTCTGGTTTATGGCCCATTTCATTACAGAGATATAGCTAGTGCATTTAGTGACAATAATACAGAGCATTGCATTCGTTTTCATTAACACCATGACAAGAAGAAAACTCTTCCTTAAATGCAAAGCATCCTTTGATTTAAGTCCAGGATACAGACATGAGAAAGAACATGGCAGCAGCAGGCTAATTTAGTTACAGTAATACACATCAAACAAGATACATAGTGTGGCTGATGGCCGGCTTCCCTCCAGTGGGTCTCGCACCTTCCTGCTTGTAGTGGGCCAGGAAGTTGCCCGTCACCCCGTCTTCCTGGGGGAGGGGGTAGGGACCCGGGCCCACCCGCTCCTCCGGGTCCCAGCCCAGGGGCCCTATGAGAAGCAGCTATGTGCTGCTGGTACTGCTTTCCAGATGGCACACTCTTCCCCTGGGCTAATTCTCCCCCTCCTTCAGTCTTTCTGGCCTCTTGAGCCGGTACCTTCCTTTTTTACCTTCCTTTACCAGGACTCTCCATACGACGTAGCCCAGGTATTTGGCCTCAGCCAGTCCTATTGCACACTTAGCCGGGTTTGCTGTGAGGCCAACTTTCTGAAGGGAGTCGAGGACCGCCTCCACTTTCCCCAGGTGCGTTTCCCAGTCGGGGCTATGGATGACCACATCATCCAGGTAGGCGGCCGCATACTTGGTGTGGGGTCGCAGTAGGTGGTCCATCAACCTCTGGAAGGTTGCGGGGGCCCCATGGAGTCCGAAGGGGAGGACGGTATATTGAAATAGGCCGTCAGGTGTGGAGAAGGCGGTCTTCTCTCTGGCATCTTTGGCTAGGGGAATCTGCCAGTAGCCCTTTGTCAGGTCCAGGGTGGTCAGGTAGCAGGCCTTGCCCAACTGATCTACTAGTTCATCGATACGGGGGATTGGGTAGGCATCGAATTTAGATACCTCGTTCAGCTTTCTGAAGTCATTGCAGAAGCGCAGGGTCCCGTCAGGCTTGGGGACTAGGACTATTGGGCTGGACCACTGGCTGTGGGACTCTTCAATTACCCCGAGCTCCAACATCCTTCTTACCTCCTTCCTAATCTCTTCCCTCTTGGCCTCTGGGATCCGGTATGGTCTTATCGTCACCCGCGCCCCAGGGTCAGTGATGATGTGATGGTGGACCGTCGTTGTCCGACCGGGCTGTTTGGAGAACACGTCCTGGTTCCGCTGGATCATGTCAATAGCTTCGGTCCGTTGCTCGGGGGTTAATTCAGGGGATATTCTAACCTCCCCCTGTGGAGCATCTGTCTGGGGGGTCGCTTCTCGGGCAACCAGGCATGCCTCCCGGTCCCGCCAGGGCTTCAGTAGGTTAATGTGGTACAGCTGCACCGGCTTCCGGCGGTCTGGCTGTCTCACCTTGTAGTTCAGGTCTCCGACTGCTTCCACGATCTCATACGGACCTGCCAACTAGCTAGGAGCTTGCTTTCTGCCGTTGGCACCAGCACCATCACCCGATCTCCTGGCTGAAACCTCCGTGCCTTGGCCCGTCGGTTATAGTAGGTCCGCTGGGTCTCCTGGGCCTTCTTCAAGTGATCCCGCACAATGGGAGTTACCCGGGTTATTCGCTCTCGCATCTTTGCCACGTGCTCGATGACGCTTCGTCCTGAGTTGAGCTGCTCCTCCCAGTCTTCTTTGGCTATATCCAATATACCCCGTGGATGGCGACCATATAATAGCTCAAAGGGAGAGAACCCAGTGGATGCCTGAGGGACCTCCCGTACTGCAAACATCAGGTAGGGTAGTAGGGCATCCCAATCCTTCCCGTCTTGGGCCACTACCTTTCTTACCATGCTCTTGAGGGTACGATTAAACCTCTTGACCAGGCCATCCGTTTGCGGATGATAGACTGAGGTCCTCAGGGCCTGGATGCGGAGCAGGGTACAAAGGTCTTTCATTAATCTGGACATAAAGGGAGTCCCTTGGTCCGTCAAGATTTCCTTGGGGATGCCCACCCTAGCAAAAACCTGGAGTAGTTCCTTTGCGATCGCTTTGGAGGTGGGGTTCCTTAATGGGATGGCTTCAGGGTACCGGGTGGCATAGTCCAAAATGATGACCACGTGCCGATGGCCCCGCGCCGATCGTTCTAGCGGTCCCACCAGGTCCATAGCTATCCTCTCGAAAGGAACTTCAATGATGGGTAGGGGTACTAATGGGGCTCGCAGGTGAGGCCGGGGGCTGTGTAATTGGCACTCCGGGCAAGAGAGGCAGTATCTTTGTACCTCCGCCCGTATTCCTGGCCAGTAAAACCGTCTCAGAATTCGGTCAAGGGTCTTATCTACCCCTAAGTGCCCCCCGAATAAATGGCTGTGGGCCAGCTCCAATACTGCCCTGGTATGCTTTCGTGGCACCAAGAGCTGTTCTACCTCCTCGTCCCTCATCTGTGTCACCCGGTACAGCAGGTCGCGCCTCAGGATATAGTACGGCCCTGGGCCCTTGGTCCGGCCCTCCACGGGCACGCCGTCTATTTCCACTACCTCCCCTCTCACATTCACATATAGTGGGTCGTTGGCCTGGTCTTGCCCAAAAGTTTCCCGCAGGGGCCCCAACTGGACGTCCATTAGGGGCTCAGCCCCACCTTCACCCTCGGGACCGCCGCTGCTGGCACTGGGGCCTGTCTCTGGCTCCTTGCTAGTTTGGGCAGTCTCCTGGCCTGCTGAACGGGTTCGCCTATTAACCTGAGCAGCTTTCTGGGCCACAGCCAATATTTGCGTCCCTAGGTATTTAGCCGCCCTTCTTTCCTGCCGGGATTTCTGGGGCCTCCCAGGGGGTGCAAATACTTCAGGAGCAAATTCGGCAAATGCGGGGGCAGGGCTGGCTGCCTGTGCCTCGGTCTCCGGCAAGGGCCTGCCCTCCACTCCGGGCTCTACTGTGGGAAGTAGCTCCTCAAACCCAGGGAAATCTCTCCCAATCAACACTGGGTAGGGAAGTTTAGGGACCACCCCTGCTTTCACCCGGGTAACATTCCCCTGGATCTCAATCTTGACAGGGACCGAAGGGTCGAAATTTACAGTCCCGTGTACACAGGTTATCCCCGTGTGCTTGGCCCGGGTCATCTGGTCTCGCGCCACCAACATCCCGGAGACCAGGGTGACCGCACTCCCCGAATCTACCAGGGCAATGGTTTTGATGCCATTCATTTTGACCGGCCTGGTGTACCCATGGGGAGCCTCTACCACCCCTACCAGGCCAATGAGACCACAGCACCCTTCATGGCCTCCCAGATTGCATTGCATGGGTACGTCCCCATTGGGGCACTGGGCTGCTATGTGGCCCAGTTCCCCGCATCCATAGCACCGGTAGGACCGGTTAGTAGCCCCCCTCTGTCCTGGGCTATTTGGCTGGCCACCCCTGTCCTCGCCCCCCGAGTTCCCCAGTCCCCTTCGATCCTTGGGCCGGTCCTCAATGACTCGGCGTTCGAGTCCCATCCTCTTGGATCTCCCAATCGTCCCAGAACTGGGGTTGGTGCCCGGCCTTTGGGTCCGCCAGGTCTTCTCCCGGGGAGTCAGGGACAGTTCACGGGCTGCCAACTGTCTCTCCACGAGGGCGACCAGTTCGTCGTATGTAGAGGGATCATTCTGACCCACCCAGGCTCGGAGGCCTGATGGCAACCCCCGCATGTACCGGTCTACCACTAGTAGTTCCACCATCTTCTCAGTGCTGAGGGCCTCAGGGCGTAGCCACTTCCGAGTTAGGTGGATTAAATCAAACAGCTGGGACCCGGGTGCTTTGTCCTCCTGGTACAGCCATTCATGGAACCTCTTGGCCCGCATCGCCACCGTCACCCCAGATCGGGCCAGGATCTCAGCCTTTAGCTGGGAGTAGTCTGCAGCAGCATCTACCGCCATGTCATAGTAGGCCTTCTGGGCCTCTCCCCTAGGAAAGGGGCGAGGAGGCTGACCCACTGGTCTTGGGGCCAGGCCTCCCGCAGGGCTGTCCTCTCAAAGGCCAGTAGATATGCCTCCACATCATCCTCCTGCGTCATTTTATGGAGGTAGTTGCTGGCCCGTATGGCCCGCACCCCATCTGGGCTGCCCCCTCGCTCCATCAGGACTTTCAACTGGCCTACCACCTCTTGGAGTAGGGCCCGGTCCTGGGCAGCCTGGCTCATCAGAAGGCGGTTGGTCTCCTGCTGTAGTTGTACAGCCTCCCGCTGGGCCACTGCCTGGACTCGGGTAGCTTCCTGCTGGGCGGCTGTGGCTTGCACCAGGGCTTTCACCACATCCTCCATCTTAGTAGCAGGCTGGGTCGGGGTCTCCCTGGTTCAAACCCACTGCGCGAAGATCCCACTCCTGACACCACGTGTGGCTGATGGCCGGCTTCCCTCCAGTGGGTCTCGCACCTTCCTGCTTGTAGTGGGCCAGGAAGTTGCCCGTCACCCCGTCTTCCCGGGGGAGGGGGTAGGGACCCGGGCCCACCCGCTCCTCCAGGTCCCAGCCCAGGGGCCCTATGAGAAGCAGCTATGTGCTGCTGGTACTGCTTTCCAGATGGCACACTCTTCCCCTGGGCTAATTCTCCCCCTCCTTCAGTCTTTCTGGCCTCTTGAGCCGGTACCTTCCTCCTCACTGTTTGACTGCAGAGCTCTGCTCTGCTCTCCAGTCCGCTCTGCTCTGCTCCGTTCCGTTCCGCTCCACAGCACAGCACAGCACAGCACAGCACAGCACAGCACAGCACAGCACAGCACAGCACAGCACTCCTACTTCCTCCAGCTTGTGCCCCTTGTGTTTGGGGCGGAGCCCTTTATGGAGCACCTGGCTGAACCTTAATCAGCCTCAGCTGCTC
The DNA here is from genome assembly GCF_026122565.2 of Emydura macquarii macquarii. Taxonomy (NCBI): domain Eukaryota; kingdom Metazoa; phylum Chordata; order Testudines; family Chelidae; genus Emydura; species Emydura macquarii. The sequence continues at coordinate 11,215 of NW_027133118.1, read as the reverse complement.
CTTATTGCCCCCAGTGGCTCTGAGTTAGTCAGCAGGGAATAAGGCCCGGAGCATTCTGGGACTCACATACCTCCCATCCACCACTCTTCTGCTGCCTCCTGCCTGCACCATATCACAATAGATAATGCAAATAGCCTTCAGCCGGCTACAGATAAACGCAGGCAATAACATTAACATTTAACAGACAAGTGAATTGGGACACTTAACACTGCCTTGACATCATGACCTGACCTCAGTTAGCTGCTAGAACCACAGTGTGGATGTGATTTTCAGCTGGTCCTGTGGTAATTAGACACCCAACATCCATTGACTTTCTGTTGGAGGGCAGCACTCACCTCCCTTGGGCCAATTGCTTCCAGTTCACCGGTTCCATGAACCTTCATGTCTGCATTGCTGGGATATTCATGAACTCACCTGACTCATATTCATGTTAAAGGTAAAAGTATTAGTCACACAACTATGTTTTTATTGTTTTCACGCATTTCTTCAGATGATCCAGGCTTTTGGCAGAGATAATCAGTGTTGTAACTCCAAGGTGTCTTTGTTGCCATGTTAGGTTATCTGTTTCAATAAATAGTGAGGCTCATTCAACCCCAGGCCACTGTCATTTGCTGAGACTCTTGAGAAAAGAGGTGACGGGCGACTCACCCTGGAATTGTCTTTTCATTCTACATCCAAACCATGCTGACCTGTAGGATGTGCCCTGAGGCCTCCCCATTCCCCCAATCTTTTCCTGAAGCCTTGGATTGAAGAGGTAACATGATGGGTTGATGGGAGGAATTATATTCAGGTTTCATTAGTTGAGGTGAGAGGATGTTATGGTGAATATCTGCGAAATGATCTTATCGTGAGTGAAAAGGGTAGAATACTATCATTGACTGAGGAACAGAAATGGTATGATTTGTGAATAGGGAATTGTTTATGGTAGATTGTGAAGGGTAAGTCTATATCAGGTGGAGGTGTGGAAAGTCTAGGTATAAGTAATTGTGCTAGTGTATATTATGGTTTATGAATGCAGTATTATCCAATGGTTAGTGGGGGATTGAGAAGCCTATTGGTGGGGAGGGCAGTGAAGTCCAAATGCTGATTACAGGATAAAAGATAAGGTTAATAATGCAGAAATGCAAGAGTAAGTTGCTTAATAAAGGAAGCTTACAAGAAGTGGACGTTTGGTCAGATGAATATAGAGGATTATAAAAATACTGCTCAAGCATACAGGAGTGAAATCTGGAAGGCCAAAGCACAACTGAAGTTGCAGCTAGCAAGGGACATGCAGGGTTCCTACAGTTATGTTAGCATCACGGAGGAGTTCAAGGGAAGTGTGAGTTCCTTACAGAATGGGGGAGGCAACCTAGTGACAGATGATGTGGAAAAAGCTGAATTACTCAATGTTTTTTTTGCCTCTATCTTCACAGACAAGGTCAGCTCCCAGACTCCTGCACTGGGCAGCACAGAATGGGGAGAAGTTGAACAGCCTTCAGTAGTGACAGAACAGGTTCAGGACTATTTAGAAAGACTGGACATGCACAAGTCCATGGGGTAGGATGCAATGCACCCGAGGGTGCTGAGGGAGTTGGCTGATGTGATTGTAGAGCTATTGGCCATTATCTCTGAAAACTTGTGGCGACTGGTGGAGGTTCAGGAAGACTGGAAAAAAAGGCAGATCTAGTGCCCATCATCAAAAAAGATAAGAGGGAGGATCCAGGGAACTACAGACCAGTCAGCCTCAACTCAGTCCCCAGAAATATCATGGAGCAGGTACTCAAAGGAATCCATTTACAAGCACTTGGAAGAGAAGAAGGTATTAAGAGCAGTCAGCATGGATTCATCAAGGGCAACTCATGCCTGACCAACCTGATTGCCTTCTGTGGTGAGGTGACTGGCTTTGTGGATGTGGGGAAAGAGGTGGACGCGATATACCTTGACTACAGCAAAGTGTTTGATACAGTCACCCACAGTATTCTTGCCAGCAAGTTACTGAAGTATGGGTTGGATGAATGGACTGTAAGGTGGCTAGAAAGCTGGCTAGACCATCAGGGTCAATGCGTAGTGATCAATGGCTCGATATCTAGTTGGCAGCCGGTAACAAGTGGAGTGCCCCAGAGGCCAGTTTGTCTGTCTGGGGACCAGTTTTGCTCAACATCTTTATTAATGATCTGGAGGATGGGCTGGATAGCACCCTCAGCAAATTTGCAGATGACACTAAGCTGGGGGGAGTGGTAGATATGATGGAGGGTAGAGATAGGATACAGAGTGACCTAGACAAATAGGAGAATTGGGCCAAAAGAAATATGATGATGTTCAACAAGGACCAGTGCAGAATCCTGCACTTAAGATGAAAGAATCCCATGCACAGCTACAGACCGAGGACCGACGGGCTAGGGAGCAGTTCTGCAAGAAATGACCTGGGGGGTTACAGTGGACAAAAAGCTGGACATGAGTCAACGGTGTGCCCTGGTTGCCAAGAAGGCTAACGGCATATTGGGCTGCATTAGTAGGAGCATTGCCAAGAGATCAAGGGAAGTGATTATTATATTGCATTGGTGAGGCCAGATCTGGAGTAGTGTGTCCAGTTTTGGGCCCCCCACTACAGGAAGGATGTGGACAAATTGGAGAGAGTCCAGCGGAGAGCAACAAAAATGATTAGGAGGACGGAGCACATGACTTATATGAGAGGCTGAGGGAACTGGGCTTGTTTAGTCTGCAGAAGACAAGAGTGAGGGGGGATTTCATAGCGGCCTTAAACTACACGAAGGGGGCTTCCAGAGAGGATGGAGCTAGGCTGTTCTCAGTGGTGACAGATAACAGAAGAAGGAGCTGTGGTCTCAGGTTGCAGTGGGGGACATCTAGGTTGGATATTAGGAAAAACTTTTTCACTAGGAGGAAAATGAAGCACTGGAATGGGTTACCTAGGGAGGTGGTGGAATCTCCATCCTTATTGGTTTTAAGGCCCAGCTTGAGAAAGCCCTGGCTGGGATGATTTAGTCAGCGTGGTTTCTGCCCTGAGCAGGGGGTTGGACTAGATGACCTACTGAGGTCCCTTCCAGCCATAATCTTCTATGATTTTATGATTCTAAGAAGAAAGAAAGAAAGAAAGACAGGAAGAAAGAAAGAAAGAAAGAAAGAAAGAAAGAAAGAAAGAAAGAAAGAAAGAAAGAAAGAAAGTTGAAAATCAGATGCAGGAAATTTAAGCAACAGTGAATTCCTCCAAAGATCTGTCCCCAGTGGTAATGAAACACTCCTTAACCATGAAAAGTGACACTCTTGCAATTACAGTAGAATCTCAGCGTTTCGACACAGGACTGTGTTAAGCGTAAACTACCAAAAATATAAAGGGGAAGTTTAAATAAACTATTTGACACAGTGTGGAAACTGTATCTGTGCCAGTTACATTTACATTAAGATGGTGAAAAGCAGCATTTCTCTTCTGCAAAGGGAAGTTTCAAAGCTGACTTGAGTCAATGTTCGGCTGTAAACTTTTGAAAGAAGAACCAGACTGTCTTGTTCAGAACTGCAAACTTTGCAGAGTTACGAGCAGCCGCCATTCGCCAGGTGGCTGGTAACTCCACGGTTCTGCTGTAATCCCATTGGGCAAAGAGCTAAGAAAGAGCAGATGGGTTAGCCACTTTTGTCTCTTGTTCAGTTCAGATTCACAGGCAAACAATAGGGATTTGAAACTGTTTCATGGGCCAGGTTCCCAGCAGGTGTGAATCAGCAATAGCTCCATTGCCGTCAATGGGCCAGATCCCCAGGTGCTGTAAATCAGTTTCAGATCCACTGAAATCAAAAGGCCACATCTCCACTTGGCACAAACCATCAATGAAATGACACCAAGTGACATCAGTTTCAGACACTGCACTGAGCTCTTAGTGTTTGCCTCTGGCTGCCTTTTAGTGCGCAGCGTCCTACACCCAGGGCAGCCAGAGCTGCGGGTTCCTCTGGTGACTGCATTACACCAGCTGCTGATGCAATGCAGGAGAGAAACATCTCTGCTGTCTCAGAGCTAGTTGTGTGGCATGACTGAAGGAACAGGATAGTCCAGCCCAGCTGAGTTTCTGGTGCCACTGGGCTCTGAGCTATTGTCGGTCACAGCTCTGGGCTAGCCTATAAATGTAACTATTATTCTGCAAACCCCCAGGGACACCCCTTGAGCCTCAGCCCTGCCTTGTTTTTAGCCCAGGGTCCTTCCAGAGATGCTGCCGTGGTGTGAGATCCAGGGGGATCGTGTTCCCCTGCTGTGGGGTTAGGGTCAGCTGGGACAGGCTGTCAGGGTGGTTTGCTGCAGAGGTGAGATCAGAGCTGAGCTCGCAGCCCTGGAGATCGGATTCAGCTATTTAGTCCCAGAACAGGGACATCCTGGGTTGTGACGGTGTTTGAAGCCTGCACTAGAGCTGGGAGAGGCTTTCAGTGCCTGATCCCATCAAGTCCTGCACCATCTGGCCACACCTGCCTGAGGAGGGGAGCAGGGAGCGGCCGTCTGTGGAGTGGATCCTTGTTTACCAGGAACTGCAGAGAGATCCAGCAACTCAGGAAATATGGTGAAGGGGCAGGGAAACGGCTGCTGGATAATACAGGGACGGAGTCAGGCAATGACTGAAGAATCCTGACTTGTTAAATACATCACAAGCTGGGCAATTTCCACCAAAACCAACACAGTAAATTTGGTGTTTGGATTATAGGTTTGGGTATTAATCTCCTGGGCAAATTTAATAACAGAGCTGTGAATTACAATGGGAACTCTTCGAGACTTTTACTATAATTTAATCAAACATCTAGAGCTGCTCAGATTTTTTTCCCCAGCCAAAAAAAAAAAAAAGGAATAAAAGGGTCTTTTCATATAAATTGTTACAACCAATACCTTTCTGTTTATTGAAAACCAGGTGATTTCAGGTAAAAACTGCTGAAAACTGGGAAAAAAATTGCTGAAACTAGGAAAAATATGTTTTCAGTTTTCCAATATCTATATTGTATTTCTAGGAAAACAGAAACTTTGCATGAAAACTTCATCAGTAGAAACCCAATTTCCTTTTGTTATAATTTCAGCACAGAATATCTCACCACCCGGTCCTGGAAATTTAGGTGTAAGCCAGAATGGGAACATTAATATTGCCCAGTAAAAGCACATTCACTCTTTTGCAATGGCGCTTATTTCTGTTTCAAAGGGACACTTGCAGGAAGGTAAAACGGAGGAAGTGGCAAAGCTGCTGATCCCCCGGTGTATGCATTAAACACACTAGTGCCTTCAGCTGGGGATGGTGGGTTGGAGCCCCCAGCCAAAGCCTGTTTCTCCGGACCCTGCCCAAGGACATGGAGAAGGTCAGTGGGATTAGAACCAGCTCTCCTGCTCTAGCGCTGGATCTATTGCTCCCCTCTGCTGCCAGCTAAAAACAGATGCTGTTGGCAGGGAAACAGAACATACACATAACCAGACACAGTCCACCCCCAAGGAGCTCCCAGTCCTAGTAGACAAGGCAGAGCAGTGTAGGGAGGGTAAACAGAGGCACAGGGAGGTTACACAGTAGGTCAGTGACAGAGTCAAGTCTCCTGACTTCCAGGCACCCACACACACATAAAGTTACAGCAGTAAATGACCCAGCAGAGAGGCAGCTGAGCGATGCTACTAGCCCATGATGACACAGGAGGGAAATGCAATTGGGATTTGGTGTCATCAATCAATCCATCAGCAGGCAGCAGGCCGCCTGGGTGGTGTTGCAGAGCAATCATTACAGAGGAGCTCTCACACGGGTACCGAGTAACACTATGTCATATTTCCGCCGAAAGTGGATGTCAGGCAGTGTTGGCATTTTAGTTTCGTGCCCAAGCTCAGAACCTGCGGTTTCAGGTGAGAGGGGATCCAACTTGGCTAGAAGTGTTGCGTTGGGGTTGCACTTTGCTCCATCTTTCACACGGCATTTCATCAAGACACATCCTGAGCTAGACCTTCAGGTGGTGTGCACTGCTGCATCTCCATTGACTTTACGGGAGCCTATTTACCTTCACATGATAACTCACCACTCCTAATCAATGGAAGGGACGAGAGCTGTGCACCTTTGTCACCCACATCATGAGATATTACAGAGGGGTGTCAGGGCCATTCCCTCTGTCACTGTAATCCCAACCGTTATCTTTGTCCTTCCCTCTACAGCCATCAGAGAATATACAGAGGAAGAAAATGTCCAACCGAACTGCTGTGACCGAGTTCCTTCTCCGGGGATTCTCTGATATGCGGGAGCTGCAGATTTTGCACTTTGTGGTGTTTCTGGTGATTTACCTGGCAGCCCTGATGGGGAATCTTCTCATTGTCATGGCTGTAGCCTTCGACCGCCACCTTCACACCCCCATGTACTTCTTCCTGATGAATCTATCCATTCTAGACCTTGGTTCCATCTCTGTAACCATCCCCAAATCCATGGTCAATTCCCTCATGAACACCAGGTTGATTTCTTATCCTGGGTGCATCACTCAAGTCTTTCTCTTTGTCGGCTTCACCACAACTGATTTTGCCTTGCTCACTGTCATGGCGTACGACCGATACATCGCCATCTGCCAACCACTGCACTACGAGAGGGTGATGAACAGGACAGCTTGCATTCAAATGGCAGCCAGTGCCTGGATCAGTGGTATTGTCTACTCTGCATTGCACACCAGAAACACCTTCAGGTTACCCTTCTGCCAGTCCAATGTCATCAACCAGTTCTTCTGTGAAATCCCCCAACTGCTCAAGCTCACCTGCTCTGACTCGTACCTCAGTGAAGTTGGGTTTATTGCCTTTAGTGCATTTATAGGTGTAAACTGCTTTGTTTTTATAATTGTGTCTTATGTTCAGATCCTCAAAGCAGTGCTGAGAATGCCCTCTGAGCAAGGCCGGCATAAGGCCTTCTCCACCTGCCTACCTCACCTCACTGTGGTCTCTTTGTTACTTTTCACTGGCTGCTTTGAGTACCTGAATCCTATCTCCACCGTAGCATCAAATCCGGAGCTGCTGATGGGTGTTCTCTATGCCGTGGTGCCTCCGGTGATGAATCCCATCATCTATAGCATGAGGTACAAGGAGATCAAAGCTGCGTTACAGAAACTGATTGTGTGGAGGATATTCACCAAGAATTAGAATGTCTGTCCTTGCTCCTTGCCTGTGATTTCATTCTGAGCTTCTTTAACGACTGATGACAAAATTGTCTCCTTGATACGTGTGAAATATGTTTATGAAGTAATAAAATCCAGACTAACTCCACTGAAGTCAGAAGAGTTAGTGAAGGGTTACAACAGAGTAAATAGGATCAGAATCTCCATATCTATTCATAAATCTGCCTACACACCCATCTGTTTATTTTAGAGGTTTATACTGCTACCATCACCACATGACCTGACCACATTGCACAAAATATCAATAGCCATAACTAAGTCCGCAGTGAACTTCATGAAGTTTCTGTCTCTTCTCCTTTTTTGACATAAAAATTATGTTTCAGGTATGAGTGGTTTGCTTTGTGTTTGCTTGATTGTTTCTTTTTGTGTGTGCTATTTTGTTTATTGGGTGGTTGATTTATTCCTGTTCTCCACGTCGTTTATTTGGGAGGTAGGAGTTTGGGAGTGTGGAATATGGTTGTTTAAATGAGGGTATCAATTATTTATCATCTATTCGAGACGCAATCTCATCATCTCTTTGATGGGGTTTTCTGAGAGTCTTAAAGTTTTGCTTTCCCCATTCATGAAGACTTGGAAAAAAATTCGTGTGGGTGTCAAGGTAGCTGAGATTTTGGTCAAACAATTATCTTTATGCTGTATCATTTTTTCCATGGTGGAAAGGCATTTTGGAAGAGAAAGCTATTGCAATGCCTAACGACAAACTGAGTCGTGGTAATAAGGCGAATTTTTTATCCTACCGCACGATTGCTGTGATGTATCTGGAGTTGCTATCTAATATTTTCTCTTATGTTAAACTTTGTTCCTACTGTGGTAAATAAATCACACTTTGTATGGAGAAGGCCAGGCAGTCACTCAACTTACTACTGCTCACATCCCCTGAGAGAAGAACTGCTGGTATCGAACCTTACTGAGAAATCACGTTGGCGCACAGGGTGTTGTCGGCTGAGACCCTGATTGAGAGGGGAAAAATCAAGTGATTCTGCCTGAAAAGAGGGGCCGGCTCATGGCTGATACCTGAGGGTGTGAACTCAGAGAGACCCAAGAAGAGTCAGAGATGTAGCTAACCCTGTAACCAGGGCAACTGGGATTTAGTCATTCACTGCAAAGGTTGATTTGGAATTAGCCAATGGTCTTTCCTCCACACAGAGTTCCAAATGTGTCTAGAGCACAGAAGCCAGCTGTTACTGCTGCTGTTGTTATTATTAGTATTGTTATTTTTAAAATATGTTTGTGCTTATTTCTGTACCTATGTATACATTAAATATAAGCAGAGCATGTAAGATAGATAAATAGATAGATAGATAGATTATGAATATCAAAAGCCAATGATTGTGCCTCTTCTGTTGTCCATTATTGTTGATGTCCAGATCAATGATTTCCTTAAAAATATTCATTATTTGGTGTTATTTATTAAAGAATTGCTGCGGATATTTCTGACCTCATAGCTCATTTACAAGAACATCCTGATAAGAAATGTCTGTGAGCTTTGAGCTGTTTTGACTGGACATATTTTAACAGGATCTGTTTCTCTTGCCTTATTGGTTACAATTGATTATCCAGCTCCGACTTTGTATAAATAATGTCCTATTCATTGGGCCAAATGCAGTGATGGGTAGGACACTCAGGTGGCCTCTGGGAGACCCAGGTTCCAGCTCTGTCTCATTTAGAACAGCCCTGGTAAGTGCTCTGATCACTGCCTTATTGGCTATTCTTGGCCATTGCTCCCTGGTGTTGGGTCGAAATCCCATCCTGAACCCGAGACACCTTCTCAATGGAAGTTTAATCACAGATGTGCTTCTAGGAGAAGCTACAGTATTGATGAATCAGCATTTTTTAATTAAAAAAGCTTCATTTGAAAAATCCAATGACAAAAATTGGATCAGAGTTTTGTCTCGTTTTCCCGAGTCAGTTAGAAAACACTGCAAAACCTTCCTCTTCCAAAAAGACTTTCTACCATAAGAAGAATGACACAGCACTGGTGTATTTAGGTATTGAGCTGTCATATAATAAAAAGGAAGCCTATCCATGCAGATTAATAACCAGATAAGAACCCATTAAAATCCCAGCTGAATTAATGTAATCATTTCAACAGGAGCCCAGACTTCTATGAAACTCTTAGAATCATAGAATCATACAATATTAGGGTTGGAAGGGACCTCAGGAGGTGTCTAGTCCAACCCCTGCTCAAAGCAGGACTAACCTCAGCTAAATAATCCCAGCCAGGGATTTGTCAAGCTGCAACTTAAAAGCCTCTAAAGCTGGAGATTCCACCACCTCCCTAGGTAACCCATTCCAATGCTTCACCACCCTCCTAAAGAAAAACTTTTTCCTAATATCCAACCTAGGCCACCTCCATTGCAACTTGAGACCATTGCTCCTTGTTCTTGCATCTGCCACCACTGAGAAGAGCCTAGTTCCATCCTCCCTGGAACCCCCTTTCAGGTAGTTAAAGGCCGCTGTCAAATCCCCCCTCACTCTTCTCTTTTGCAGACTAAACAAGCCCAGTTCTCTCAGCATCTCCTTATAAGTCCTGTGCTCCAGTCCCCTCATCATTTTTGTTGCCCTCCACTGGACTCTCCCCAGTTTGTCCACATCCTTCCTGTAAGGGAGGGGGGAACTGGACACAATACTCCAGATGTGGCCTCACCAGTGCTTAATAGAGGGGAATAGTCACTTGCCTCGATCTGCTGGCAATGCTCCTACTAATGGAACCCAACATGATAATTGTAAAGATGACTGGAGGACTAGGGTCCTAAGTAACAACACAAGGACATTGTGCTGAAGGTCCAGTTCTGACAAAAGCTGTACTCTGCAGGTGATTGGCGTTTACAAGCCCAGTTTTGCAAAATATCCACTAATTTTGGAAGCCTCAATTTAACGTCAGCCAATCTGGGCCTTTTCTCCAAAACTGCTGAGTGCCCATGAATGACCCCAACTGAATCCCTGGAAGCTGAGAATGCTCAGCAAATCTGAAAATCCAGGCCTCAATTCTCAAAAATGGGACATCAAAAAATAAAGGGCTTGAATTATTTTAGGAAGTTTTGAGAAGCTGCACCTCCTATTGACTTCCATATGGTCAGCAACTCAGGAAATTAGGCCCAAAACCAGAAACCACTTTTGGAAATCATAGAATCATAGAATATTAGAGTTGGAAGGGACCTCAGGAGGTATCTAGTCCAACCCCCTGCTCGAAGCAGGACCAACCCAACTAAACCATCCCAGCCAGGGCTTTGTCAAGCCGCAGCTTAAAAACCTCTAAAGATGGAGATTCCACCACCTCCCTAGCACAGGCGGGATAATTTCACCTGGTTACCCCTGTCCTGAACCCACTAACTTGTGTTTGATAAAAGCATCTTCCAGAAAGGCAGCCAGGCTGGATTTGCAGACTTTAAAATGTAGGCCCAAAGCTTGATTTTGTTATATTTGATTCTGTTATTAAAGGCATTGAAATGCCAGATCCTTTTTGGTATAGGACAAACCACCACAGCAGTTTTTCTGAGGCCATGCATTCTAGCCTGGCCTTCCAGTTTGTGAAATAGGAATCTGTTAGCTATTGATAACTTTGTTTTTGAAACTGCCATCTGGTCATTGATTATTCTGTGTGTAAAGTTACCAAAGATCCTGGTTGTGAAATTGTTTCTGAGTACATGTGCTCTAAAGTTGGTTGTAAAATGAACATCAGCATATGTCCTGACATAAAGAAATCCACTGTGAAATGAAATTACCCTTGCTATAGTATAAAATGTTTTAGATAACAAAAAATGTTATTGTTTCTGAAGGACATCTGAGTCTTTCAGCCATAAGTTTTAGTTGAATGTTAAGAAATTAGTGTGTGAATGGATGAGTGAGTGATGTGCGTACGTGAAACTAGGGAATGATGGAGAAAGGCGCCAGCCTCGAAAGTTTAAGTGAAGAAGAAGGGAAGATAAGAACTTTTACGACCCAGCTGGCCGAAGACTGGCCACCTTGATAATCCTGGGGTCCATCTCGAAGGATAAAGACAAGATGGACTGTGATAGATAAGAACAAGGGTCATGCTTGCAAAATATGGGTAATTGATAATCAAACCAGG
>NW_027133117.1:0-6078 GCF_026122565.2 Emydura macquarii macquarii | reverse complement strand
CCTGGGGTGGTGCTAGGACAGTGAAAGCTGAGGCTGGCGTAGTGGCTCTTTCCACAGGCAGAGTCCCTGGTCCAGCTGGGGCTGGGCTGAAAAGGCTGATTTGAGCAGTTTTACTGGCAGACAAGAGGTAGCAGAGGTGGGTGTGCAAAATCTGCAAACGACTTTTCTAGTTTTCACCAAAAGTGACCATGTTCTGCCCAGGGATGCTCAGCCCATTCCTTGCTCTTCTGGAATGGATCAGACGGGATGTTGAAGAAAGATCACTGGCAGGTGTTTCCAGGACTAGTCCTACAATACTCTTCTTATGAGCCGCCAGTCGCAGACGGCTCCTTTGCCTTTGTGAACACATCAGGTTCGGTGCAGATCCAGTATTTCTCACTAGTGCACAGTGAGGCCCGGACCCCACCCAGATCGTCTAGATACGTGCAGTCACCGCCTCCTCCTATCAGGAACCTGCAAGACAGAAGCCACAGAGCTGGTGGCAGGTCGGAGTTGGGTGTTTCCTGTCAGTCACAGACAGGAGGAGACATTCCCGCAGCGCAGGGAGCTGCTGCATTCACAGTGCCTCAGGATTCCCCTTCCTGCAGCAGCAACAGGCCCCAGCACAGCCCCCGGCAGAGGGGGCAGTTCGAAAGGGGGCAGTGGGGCAGCAGGGCCAAGAGAGGGTCTAAGATCAACTGGCCTCCATGGAGCCTTTATGCTGGGTGGATATTTTAACCCCAGTTCCTGCCCCCCACACCCAGCTGGGTTTAGAAGGGCCCCTGCAGGCCCAACCCACCTAAACCACCCCAGGCGGGAAGGTGCCGGGTGAGTGTCAGCGAGGGGAGGAGCAGCAATGTGGGACAGAAGAGCTGGGTGCAGGACACCTGGGCAGTTCACATCAGCTGTCAGGGCAGACAGGGTGGGGCAGGGCTGGAGTGAAATGCCAGCAGCGCAGAGACTGCAGCACAATCCCAGTGACCATTGTGTGACCCCAGCCATTCACGCAGCACCTCCCCTGAGAGCTGGAGGCCAGCGAGTCAGACCTGGGAACAGGGCGGGATCTAGGCAAGGTAGGGGCACAGGGAAATTCTGCCCCATGGTCCCATCCTGGCCACACAACAGCCACATGCTGCACTGGGAGGGGGCCCAGCACCACTCCTTGGGCAGGCCAGGATCTCCCCCTCCCTCAGATCACCAGCCTCTGGCTCCAGGTAGGCTGGGATCTGTCCCAGAGAGGGAGAACACACGCCCCACCCACCTGAGCAGATGGCTGTGGGTGGGGGAGGGTGTGTGTGTGTGTGTCACCCCAGCAGAGCTCTGATGGCAACGATGTAGAACCTTCTGCTGGGCTGGGCCCCCCAGAGCAGCAGATTTCTTAACACCCCACTGAGATGCATGGAGCAGTGTCCCCCTCAGTGCTACTGTCTCAGGCTTTCTGCAGACTCAGGCAGGCATCGCTGTGTTGGTTATTCTCTGGGGGAGGCAGGGTGGGTTGCAGAGCCCAAAAGCCCACACAGCTATTTTAGCACTGTAGCAGAAGCTCCAGTCTGTAGCCCCAGCTCTGAGGCTCGCTGCCATGGTGATCCATCCCGTCATCCAGTCCCAGCTTCTGGCAGTTTAGGGACACCCCAGAGCATGGGGTTGTGTCTCTCTGGGCTAATTGGACCAGGCAGACCTGTCCTCAATCACTTGTTTGACCCACTTCTCCAGACCAGTCGTGATTTTATAGACCTGGATCATAGCTCCCCTAGTCATCTTTTATCCAAGCTTGAACAGCACCAGTCTTTTAATCTCTCTGCATACGGAAGCTGTTCCACGCCCCCTTAATCTTTTTACTGCCCTTCTCTGTACCTTTCCCTGTTCTAAAGTATCTTTTTGAGGCGAAGAAATACACACAGTATTCGAGATGTGGGGCATACTGTGGGTTTATATAGAGGCTTATGATATTTTCTGTCTCATTATTGTGACAGGGTCAGACCAGATGGTTCCTGGACAGTGCTAATGGCCGATATATCTCAGCCTCAGGATAAGCATGTCCCTTGTCCCTAGTAGCTGAGCAGGGGTTACTCCAGGTTAATTAACGCACCGGGAGCCAATAAAGGCCCAGCCTAGGACTTGTTAAAAGCCTCCCCTCTGGGCAGAGAAGGGGGTGGCTGGAGTGGTGGCAGTGAGGCAGCCCCCAGAGAGTTTGAGCAGGGCCAGACGCTGTCTAAGGTCAGGGAGGGGGCAGGGGGAGAAGCGGAACGCAGACAGGAGAGAACCCTGCCAGTGCAAGGGTGGGGCAGAAAACCCTGCCCAAAGAGGGCGAAGGACCTTTCCCAGGCCTGAGGGAAAAGACCCAGCCAGAAGGGGAAGACAGAACTGGATGTTTGGTTTGGGCACGGCCAAGAGCCTCCCCAGACAAGGAGGCTGGGAAGGGCCCCTGCTCGAGCAGGGTGCAAACACGTACGCCAAGGGGCACAGGGAAGTAACCCAGGGAAGCTAGCAGCTCTCCTGAAGCCACAGGGCGAGGTGCTACTTATTGGGTCCCTGGGTTGGGGCCCAGAGACGAGGTGGGATCAGGATCCCCCCTGCTCCCACTGGCCGCTTCCTGGAGGGGCGAGAGCCCCGGCAAAGAGGCCAGGGCCTCGCAGAACCAGAGACCAGACTGGGAGCCGGCAGGGAGCAGCACCTTTGAGAGACAGCATTACCCTCCCCACCACTACAGGGAGGAGAGTGCTGTGGGACGAAGCAGGTCCCCGACCTGCAGCTGCAGGGAGGTGCTGGACCCACAGAGGCCCAGGAGGAGTTTGTCACATTCTCTCTCCCTTTCCTAGCGGTTCCCAGCGTCCTGGTGGCGTTTCTGCCTGCGCTGCACCTGGAGAGGATGTTTTCAGGAGAACCAGGCACAGTGGCCGAGATCTGTGCGTGGTAACAGCTATGCAGCCCTGGTCTGCACTGCAGCGCTGGGTTGACGTGCGGCAGTGCTGCAGACAGCGGGACCCACAGCCGGGGAATTCATAGAGGGAGAAAAAGACTCACGAGTGGTTGAATTCGGTGCCATTGGTCCATTTCCAGGGCTGCCCCAGGTCCCTCTGGAGGCCAATCCAGTGGTCATATTTCCCTTTGTAGCGCACCATGAAAGCCTACAAACAGCAGAGGGAGAGGCGGGGTCAGAGCCCGGACCCTGCTGCTGCCCCAGGCTCTGTGCAGGGAATCCCAGTCCTACACTGAAGGGCTGTTTCCAGGGAGTGGCTGGGGATTTTCTTCTCCCTCTGGCACAGCTCTGGGTAATTCAGTATTAACCCTCCCACTCCAAACAGCTCCCAGCACCCCAATTTCCCCTGGGCTGGGGCAGCTGTTGGGTGCTGCTGGGTCTAAGCTGTTCCCTCCACCCCGCATGCAAGGTCACGTTCTGTGCAAAAGCCTCCCCCTGATAGAGCAGCTGAGCACCTCTCACCATCGCAGGGGAAGGGGAGAGACGATCTGAATAGGGGATGCTGGGAGAGGCCAGGACTGAGCAAAGATGCCCCTCCCCCTTCCCCATCCTCAGCCAGGAGGGGCGAAGGCCGAGTGGAGCCAGGGGCTGCCTTTCCCCTATACAGGAGCAGCCCTGGCTGTGTCGAGCTGGCTTCTCGGTCCCCCTCCAACCCTACGCAGCCCAACAGGCCAGGAGATACCCGAGCCAGCCCAGCCCCAGAGGGAGACAGTCTCCCTGTCGAGAGGTGATCCCTGCGGCCCATTGCCTCTGGCCTCGCAGCACGAGGGGGGTCACAGCTGCTCCTCGCCCCGCAGGGCAGAGCCCAGCTCCTACTGCAGCAGCAGCCACTGAGCCAAGGCACAGTCCACTGCAACTAGTGTCTCTTACCTTGTCCTGCCCGGTGTGGATCCCAGCCAGGGAGGCACCCAGTGCAGAGCAGTGCTTCTGGCTGGAGGCCCAGTCCCCTTCGCCCTCTGAGAAATAGTAGCATTTCCCTCGGTATCCGATCCAACCGTCCGGGCACACATCCGGGCACACAAAGGGGCCCAGATCAGCTGACGTATGCTCACATCTCTGCACTGAGAATGAGACAGTAACATGGTGTGAGAGCGGGACCTGCAGCCCGGCCGTGAGGACAACATGGGGAAATCAGCCCTGGCGCCCCAGGCTTCTGAGACTCCTCGAAGCTCTGGCAGGTGCTGGGGGGCGTGAGGGAGCCAGGAGCACACTGGGAATCCAGCCCCAGGGGATTGCCTGACCCTGGTCTCACTCTCTCGGGGTCACATTCAGTAGGGATGCAGCTGACAAACAGCCCCTGGTTGGAGGCCCAGCACAGAAGGCTGGAGCTCAGTGCTACAGCAGGGGGTGGGCAGGGAGCTGCAGAGGGAGGAGGCAGTTCTCAGGGGCCAATAATTAATGGGTAAGATGTTGAGGTCAACATGATCCTCATTTTGCACCACACTAACGCTAACACCATCGCTGGTTTTAAACCTTCCCCTGTGGCCGGGACACTCGTGTCTGGGAGAACGTTAGCAGCTGTGGCCGTGCTGATCGAAGAAAGAGCAGGTCGTGCACAAGGCACGTATGTCCCTACAGACTCCATGGGGCGGTGCCCCGCACCCCGTGTGTAGCACTAGGAACGGAGCAGGGCAGTCGGTGCAGCAGACGCTTCATGGTGCTGCTCAGGGTGTGATTTGTGTCACTCATTTCAGGGAGCAACGGCGGCTGCGGGGGCACAATTACACACGCTGTGCAGAGCGCTGGGCATGGGAACACACAGGCCCCTGGGAGAAAAGCTGCCAGGCCGGCTGGGCCCCTTCCAGTGTTGCCTTGGAGGGACAGGGCACAGCAAGGGCCTTTCAGTCCTGGGAGCCTCTGACTGGTGCCATCTCCCCCATCTGACCCACTGCGTTCTGGGGGGCTCCCTGCACCCCCAGCTGTGGAACCCCCGGGTCACAGATCTCACCTTACGCTGTGTGAACCAGCACAGCCCATTGCAATAGGCAGCCAGGACGGCAGGGCTGGGATTCACAGCCCCCGTGTAGAGGGCAGTGAGGCAGTTACATCAGTGCAGACCCTGGCACAGACGTGCTGGAGCAGCGTGTCCTGCTCTGGTAACTTCCTGCAGCCCAATGAACCAGGGCAAGCCCCTCTCATCTATGTTAGCTGCACCAATTGAACTGTGTCAGTGCTGCCATATCGCCACAGAGGTGCCGGTGCAGACAGACCTGGACTGATCCCCTCTCTCAGCTGCGAAACCCTCCTGGGGAGCCACTGATCAGATCCCAGGACAACAGCTAAATCCCAGCCCCGGACAGTCTTACAGGCCCCCCATCCCCAGGCTATGGGCGCAGATACAGCTGGGTTCACGTTCCCACGAACAGCCGCCCTCTGAACTAGCCGCGCTGTCTGGGCAGGCGGGGAAGCCAATAGCACTACGGGACCCTGCCCGGCCGAGGTCGCTCCGTGGTGGTTTCTGCACTGCGGTAATGGAGGTGTCTGTGCTGCGTTCCACGGCTCAGTGCAGTCACTGCAGCAAAGCACCTGCCAGCCCGGCCGGGGCATGACCCGGGGAGGCAGGAAGGCCAGGCTGGTGCCTCAGGGGGACATGCTGCAGGCAAAGGGCCCAGCTCACTGCAGCCCTGCACCTTGCCCCGTCAGTCACCAACACTGTGCATGGGCACAAGTGACTGTGCCTGGGACACGGCAATAGCCACTGGGACCCAACGTGCTCAGAGATCTGCTGGGAACGAACGTGAGTCAGATCCTGACACAGAGCCCAGGTGCAGGGGCTGGGAGGGCAGGAGGAGGGTCTTGGAGGAACATCCCCAGGAATCCTCTGTCCCAGGGGTAGGACAGACCAGGAGAGACGCAACTGAGAGGGGAGGGGAGGCTGAGAACTCACCTGCCAGGACAATAGCGACGACGAACATGACTCCGAGGGCAACTCCGAGGGCAATGGTATATTTCTTGTAGTTACGTTTCCTGCAGTTCCAGTGAGAGGCTGAAAGAGAAAGACCCATCAGCCAGGGCTGTGTGGACCCGTCTCACTGACAGCCTCCAGGGCTGGAGCTGCTCCCCGAGAACATGCAGCATCCTGTCGATTGCTGCTTCCCTCAGACGCTCTGGGAGAAGAG
>NW_027133115.1:0-62661 GCF_026122565.2 Emydura macquarii macquarii | reverse complement strand
GATTCCACCCAGCAGGGGGCAGGGATTTGCACTGCAGGGGGTAGCAGGGTTGGGGGGGCCTCCTGCTCCGGAGGGGATGGGGGTGGAACCCTGGGCTCACCTCATAGGTCAGCTCTGTCTCTGGCCTGTGGGAAAGCTCAGCACCTCGTGGGAAAGAGAAGAATCGTTTCTGTTAATAAATCCGGGTCCCCCCAAATCACCAGATCCTTGAATCCCCCCATGAGTCTCCCACCAACTGCCCCATCCCCTTAAGTGTCTCCAATGCCCCCCCCCCCCCCCCCCAGCCTGCAAATCACGGGTGTTTCCTCTCACACCACCAGCCCCAACCCCCCGTATTCCTCCAATTGTCTCCCACCAGCCCCCCACAAACAACCTCATGTGTCTCACCAGCCCCCCACCAGTGTGTTCCCCCGAGTATCTCCCAACAGCCCCCCTGAACCACCCGCCTCCACCTCCCCAAACCACGCACAGTCTCTCCCCTAAATCCATTGGTTGAACCCCCCCAATTCCCCCGTGTCTTCTCCATCTCCCAAATCTCCTCATATGTCTTCCACCAGCCGCCCACCCGTGTCCCCCAAGTATCTGCCACCAGGGGCCCCCGACCACTAGCTCCCACCCCTCTGAACCCTCCCTGTAGAGCAGTGGTCCCCAAACGTTTTCGATCATGCCCCCCCCAACCCTCACGGAGCTGCTGTCGGGAGCCAGGGGCAGGAGCAGGGCGTGGTCGGGGCCACTATTGGGGCTGGGGGGCTGAGGTTGGGAGCCGTGGTGGGGCCAGGAGCTGGCCCACGAGCTGCCCTGGGCTCTGGCCGAGGGTGGGGCCAGAGAGGAGATGGGGGCAGAGCGGGGCTGGGTGGTGCTTCCTTCCCGTCCCCTGTGGGAGCCAGCCCGGGCTCCGCCACTTCCCCCCCTCCCACAAATGTTCCTCCTGTGCCAGGCCCCGCTGCCCCCTTTGGGGACCTCTGCTGTAGAAATACGTTTTAGAAGTTTATCATTTAGAGACACTCCCTCATAAGGGACAGTGGGATGAACATAGGAATTTGGAGACGCGCCCTGGAGGCAGTGGGGTGGGGTGGAAATTGGGAAGGGAACACAGCTGGGTGTGCAGCAGGTCGCCAGGGATGCTGCTCTCCTGTTGGTTTTATTAAAGTTTTATTCCTTCCTCATTCACTGCTTTGTTATTTAATGAAACCGCAAGATTGTTACACTCCCAAGGGTCTCCCACCAGCCCCCCCAAACACCAGCCCCCCTGTCCCTGAATCCCCCCAAGGGTCTCCCACCGGCCCCGCCCTCCCCCCCAATTCACCAGTCCCCGGCACCAGCCACACCCCTGTTCCCATTGAAGCAGTGCGCCTCTTACCCTGCGCAGCCTGCCGCCAGCGTCTCCTGAGCAGGTAACGAGCCCCCACGCTAACGAGGACAACGAGGACCAGGCTGGCCACCGAGACGCCGGCCACAAGGCCGGGGCTCAGATATTGGCACCTGCCGTAGCCTGAGGGAAGACGGAGGCTGACGTCACGGGTGTTGGGTGCTGACAGCCGCGGCCCAGGGCTTTGCCAGCCTGAACCTTAGCTGTGCCAGCCGTCCTGGGATGCCAGGGACCTTCCAGACCTACCTAGGACAGTGATGACCACGGGGGACGAGCGGCCCAGCCCAACCTGGTTGTGAACCTCGCAGCGATATTCCCCAGCGTCTGTGGGTGTCACGCTGTAAAGCGCCAGCTCCGGCTGGGACAGCCCCAGGCTGCTGTTATCCTTGTACCAGGTGTAGGTGACGGCAGCGGGGACGCTGCTGCTGAAACGGCACCTTAATTTCACCGGGTCCCCTTTGCACAGGACAGTCCCGGGTGTAGCCCTAAGATTCACGCCTTTCGGGGCATCTGGAAACAGAAGGAGACCGGAGCTGTGAAAAGGGTGAGAAAAACTGGGTTTGTGCCGAGCGCCAGCCTGCGGTGCGGTGTCGCTTTAAATAGGTGGTGAGCCCTCTGGGGCGCTCACCGTGTTGCATGCTTTAGAAGGCAGCTGGAGCTGCCGGGTGTGCATGTGGCTCAGCCTGGCGTGCTGCGTGTGGTTAATAGACACGCTTACTTGAACCCTGCCTGTTTGTGGGGTCCCTCACCCGATGATCGTTGTTGAAAAGGCAAAGGCATCCCTGCCGGGCGTGGCTGGGGTGCCCGGCTCCCGGGAGTGCGTGCAAGGAGCTGTCCGAGCTGGATTCGCCGGGCACAGCTCCCAGGGTGAAGCAAGGGGGCTGGAGACCAGTGGCTCCGTCTCAGAGGTGCTGAGGCCACGGGGCTGGCCCTGAAGGCAGAGTGGGACCCACGGGGGCTGCCCCAAGGGAGGAGGTTCCTCTAAGACCTTTATTCTCAACCCGTCGTCTGTGGAGCTCTGGGGGCCGCAGACCGGGTCTAAGATTTCCATGGGGGCTGCACTGCCATTCGCAATTTTTTAGGGGTTCACAAGTGAAAAAAGGTTGAAAACCCTGAGCTAGGCTGACGGGTCCATTTTCAAATCCCTGCTCTCTGCGTAGGGCCTTACAGACGGGGATCAACTCACCCTGTCCCTTCCCTTGGTGAAGCTAAGCAGATGTAGTTCCTGGAGTCTGGACACTGGACCCCAGCAGCGGTCGCACCGGGGCCAAACCCAGAGGGAAAATAACCTCTGCTCCTATTCCAGATTCCCCTGTTCCTGCACCCAGGACCGGACTGGGCGCTCATGGCGAGTCTTTATCCACTGCGCTGCCCGCGACGACCCTTCCGCCCTGGTCTTACGGCAAAGGTACAACCCCAGCCCTGCCCTTCTCCCCTCCCGCCCCCCGTAGATCTCTTTTCACATCACTGGCAGTTACAGCAGACGATGGTAATGGGGGGGACAGGGCCTGGCCGAGATGGGGGGCTTGTGTTGGGGGCACAAACTGAATTTGTCACTGATGGACCCAGCCAGGGGAACGATGGAGGTGGGGGCGTGATGGAGGTGGGGGGAGCCCAGAGCCGGCCGCGCTGGAGTTGACCAAACATGGTGTGTAGAAGGCGGGGCTGGAATACGAGGCCGGGAGACAAGGCTGGCACGGACGACGCAGGGGGATGAGGCAGGGGACGTGGGGTGGCTCCAAGAGGCCGTGTGGGGAGCCGTGGGGGCGGCTGGGAGGGGGGAGGCTCTCGCCAGCCCTCGCTGCTTACCCTGAACTTCGACCGATTCCCTCGCAGAGAGGCTCAGATACGCCCAGCCGGGGCCGGACACCCAGACACCGCACAAGTAGCTCCCTCCGTCAGAGACGTCTGCCTTGTCAGTGCGGAAATCCTGCCCGGCTCCTGGCAGCCACACGTCCCTGCGGGACCAGACGTACCCGGCCCCGGGCCCCAGGGCACCAGCCTGGCAGCGCAGCATAAACCCATCGCCTGCCTTTATCGCCGTCTTCCCTCCCGGCAGCAAAACCTCCACGCTGGGCACGTTCGGGGCGACTGAGGGCGAGAGTTTGTCAGCGGGGCCCTGAACGAAGGGGCAGGTCCCTCCCCTCCAGCCGCCCGGGGCAAGGACATTAGCTAGAGCCACAGGACAGATTTTGAGGGAATAGAACCCAAGCGTCCTGGCTCCCAACCCCCCATCCTGTGCTGTAACCACTAGACCCCACTCCCCTCCCACAGCTGGGGATAGAACCCAGGCGTCCTGACTCCCAGCCCCCCGCTGCGCCCAGGCCATGTCTGGAAGCAGGGCTCACCTGGCCCCGGGGGCTGGGGCTGGTCGGAGCCGCACCCATCCCAGTATCCGTCCACCTGGCATCTCAGCGCCACGCCGGGGGGCAGCCGGGACGGGGATATCGGCAGCTCGGTCGCCTTCTCCCCAGCCGGGGTTTGCCCTGGGCTCCGCTGCGCGCCGTCTGCGTCGTACCAGGAGGGGCGATGGGGGCAGGCGTCCGGCACGGAGCAGGCGAGGGAGGGTCCCGGGTCCATTCGGCTCCCCAGGCGGGGCTGGCACGGAGAGGCTGTGAGGAGAGGGGGGTCGGGAGCCGTTGAACCCTGCGGGGCCTTGGGTTGGCCCCGATCCCAGGGGCCACGGCCTGGCTGCGGGGAGGGGAGCAGCCCCCAGGGTGGCGGGCACGGCCCAGTCAAGCGCTCGGCTGCCGGGGCAACGAGGGCTTGGGGGCGCTGGGGCAGGGGCAAACGTTAGCTAGAGACATGGGGAGCACTGGGACTGCCCGGAGGGGCACAGCTGCTATGGGGGGCCCCACACATCGGGCCCCAGCACCCCCCCCTCCGATTCCCCTCACACCTGCTGCCTCTCGCTGGCTGCAGGGTCCGTCTCAGCAGCTCTTCAGCACAGGCCACGGGTTAGACAGAGACACGGCTCTGCCAGCACAGCCTGGGGATCTGAGCCACAGGTCCCCCTGCTCTCACCACTGCCCCCCACTGCCTCCCAGAGCCGGGGAGAGGACCCAGGAGTCCTGGATCCCAGCTGTGACCACTAGACAACACGCTCCCAGTGCCCCAGCAGCATGTGAGCATGTGAGAGAGGCAGCGCTGAGGTCTGGGACTGCAGAGCAGGGCAGAAATGGGGCGTGTGTGTGTTTGTCTGTGTGTGTCTGTCTGTCTGTGTGTGTGTCTGTGGCTCCCTGTGAGAGCTCTGAGTGTGAGTGTGTGTGTGAGTGTGTGTGTGTGTGTGTGTCTGTGTGTGGTTCTCTAAGCTTATTCACATGCCCTGCATTGAACAGGTGGTGCCGGAGGGAAGCTGGTTACCGGAGACACTGAGCTGCTGTCCTGGTTCACTTGTCCAGCCATTTCTCACTGTCTCAAACACGAAGCGGTAGGTGCCCTGGTCGCTGGGGCGCAGCCGGGCCAGCCGCAGGGAGCAGTTGTTCTGCAGGTCCCCCAGGTAGCGGGCGCGTCCCTTAAAGGCAGAGTTGATGCGATTGTTGTCCGAGTGATACACGGTTTGATCACTGCCCAGTATCCAGATCACGGCTGTGACAGTCTCCCCTGCAGGGTAGCTGAAGGAGCAGTGGATGGTCACGCAGGACCCGACCCGTCCAGCAAGGGGCCCTGGAGCGAATGTCACGCCCCATTCCTGGGTGTAGGCGCCTGTGGGGGACACGAATCGTTGGACATCAGGACGGTGCCTGGCCCTGGCGAGCTGACCACCCGGCCCCTCCATCAGGGGCTTTAACACAGAGTCGGTGATGTTGCGTTGTGGGGCTGTCTGAGCTCCTTCCCCCCCGGCGTGTGGGTGACAATGAGCCCTGCCGACTCCCTCGGGAACTGGGGAAGGGGATATTGGAGTTTTGGAGATTCCTCCCCCCTCCGCCGCCTGGCCATCAGCAGGGAGCAAAGATCTCCAGGTCTGTGTGACAATACTCAC
This sequence comes from Emydura macquarii macquarii, assembly GCF_026122565.2. NCBI lineage: Eukaryota > Metazoa > Chordata > Testudines > Chelidae > Emydura > Emydura macquarii. Next base: position 57,310 of record NW_027133115.1, on the reverse strand, counting down.
CACTCAGCAGGCAAAGGGCAGGGAACAGCACAAGGGCCATCTCCGTCCGGGACACAGCGCTCTGCAGGCCTGGGAGGGGAAAGGGGCCGGGAATGATTCACCTGCAGCGTTTCTGGGAGACAGCTCGTCTGTGCTGGGCGATGCCCCCAGCATCATCCGGCCGCAGGATCGGCAGAGCAGCCCGGTGTTTCACACCTAGGCCCCTCATAAAATAATTTCCTAGCCAATAAAGCCCAATGGAGCAAGGCTTGGTTGCATTTCCATCCCTGTGTGCAGGGCTCACAGCCTCGGGGGTGAAATGCAGCCACGTCTGGGGAGGAGTGCACTGGCTGATTGACAGCTCACAGCAACGTGGAGGGCGGTTTCAGGGCAGGACCGGAGGAAGCTTCTTGTGTGGAGGTGACACGTGTGCGGAGATGCAGGGGAGGCAGAAAGGAACTACCATGTTGGGGTGTGACAGGGACCTTGAGATAGAGCCATGGGGGTTTAACAGCCACAAGGGGCAGGGTCGGGTTCAGTGTCTCAGCTGGGAACAGCAGAGCACCACAAGCAGAGACCATCCCGGATTGGGAGATGAGAGCCCCCTACTGAGCCCCCCACCCCCTCCCTGCTGCACAGCACCCGCTAGTGCCCCCCTGGGGTATCGGGGCCAGCACTGACTGCAAGAGCAGAGGGCCCCCTACCCAGCCCCCCGGCCCATCCTGCAGCTCTGCAGCCCCATCACTGCCTCTGCTGCCTCCTCTCCGATAACTACATTGTTTATCGGGTCCCTTCTCGGTGTGTCTGTGAGCACATCCTGGGCAGAGCCAGCGTCTGCTGTTTCCAAACCGCTCTGAGAACGATCTCTGTGTAATGGTACAACTGGCCAGCGAGCGTCTCAGGGCCAGGGTGTGTCTGAAAACTTCCCCTCCAAGAGCCAGGGAAAGAACCCAGGAGTCCCAGCTCTAACCCAAATGCCATGCTCTCTCTGAACAGTAGTTCAATCTAGTGTGGTCTCCCCCATATGATCTCAGCCCCCGTCACAGCTTGCCCAGCTGTTGATCTTTTCAACCAGCAGTGAAATGCAGCCTGCTCTGGGGTGGGGCACGGCCGCTGTTTAACAGCACAGGGCGATGTTGCCCTGCCATGTTCAGTCCCCATATCTTACACTGAGAGCTCGACGCACAGGGACTGGCTCACACTCTGTGTTTGGGAAGTTCCCAGGGTATTGTCAAGGCTAGCCTGAGCTGTGGTGAGACCGTGTGTTCCCGTGGCTAGCGCACTGCAGTGGGACACAGGGCCCTGGCTTCTACTACAGGGTCTGCCATGGACCTGCTGTACCTCAGTGGGCAAGTCGCTTCCCTGCCCTATGCCTCAGTTTCCTTTCCCACCTATTGTCTATTTTAATTGTGGTTTTGTTGGGGCAGAGTCTCTCCCTGTGTCTGGGCAGCGCCCGGCACAACGGGGCCCTGATCTCAGCTGGGTCGGCTCCCCTAAGAAACTCTCACCCTTTAATCTCCTTTCAGTGATTTAGAGATTCGAAGAATCGTTCTCCCGTATCTTACCTGGACCATGGGCCTGTGTTGGCAGCTGGGACTCGGATCTGATCCCACCGCTGACACTAACGGGTGAGCAGGGACATTGGATGGGGCAAGTTCATCGAGATCTGTGGCAATAGCCCCAGGTGCTGTGAGCGGCTGGTGGCTCAGTGGAGGGAAGGGAACCAAGATAGCGTGTTCCTGGCCTTAAAGGCAACGTGCTTGCTGGTTCGGTAGTGATAAGACTGAGTGGTTAGAGTGGCTGTGAGCCAGGACTCCTGGGTTCTATGCCTAGCGGTGGGAGGGGAGTAGGGACTAGTGGTCAGAGCGGGGAGGCTGGAGGGAGGTTACTGGTGGAGCTCCTCAGGGATCAGTCTTGGAACCGATCTCATTTAACATTTGTATTAGGCACCTTGGCACACAACGTGGGGGTGTGCTAATAAAACCTGCGGCTGACACTAGGTGGGAAGCTATGGCCAATCCGGACTAGGACCGGAAGATCCTAGCAGAACTGGACGACTTTGTAACCTGGAGTAACAGAAATGGGATGAAATGTAGCAGTGCCCAGGGCAAGGTGATGCACGTAGGAACTAACAATAAGCTGGGGCCATATCAGCTGGAAGTGACAGAGGAGAAGGAAGCCCTGGGTGTACTGGGTGATCACAGGATGACTATGAGCCGCCAGTGGGATGCGGCTGTGCGAATGGCTAATGCGGTCCTAGGATGCAGCGGGGGAGGTATTTCCAGTAGAGACAAGCAAGTGTTAGGAACATTGCACAGGGCAGAGGTGAGGCCTCGTCTGGAACATCGTGGGCAGTTCTGGTCTCCCGTGTCTAAGAAAGATGAATTCACACGGGAACAGGTGCGGGGACGGCTACTGGGATGTCAGAGGAATGGAAAAGCTCTGAGAAGACACTTCAGGACTTTGGCTTGTTTAGCCTAAAGCAGCAAAGGCTGGGGAGACACGATTGCTCTTCTAAACACGTCAGCGGGATAAACAGCAGGGAGGGAGAGGAGTTATTTCATTTTAGCACCAGGGTTGGCACAAGAACCAATAGATACAAACTGGCCAGCGATAGGTTTAGGCTTGAAACCATCTGAGTAGTGAAGTTCTGCAACAACCTCCCAAGGGGAGCAGTGGGGGTAAAAAACCGAAGTGGCTTCAAGACTGAGCGTGATACATTCATGGAGGGATGGTGTGAGCAGACGCCTGCGATGGCACGGAGCTGATCTGCGACTGCTAGCACCGAATATCCCCAACGGCCGGTGGTGGGACACTCGAGAGGCAGGGCTCTGAGATACACAGAGAATTCTCTCCCAGGTGTCTGGTGGGTCTTGCCCACATGCTCTGGGTCTGACTGATCGCCAGATTTGGGGTCTGGAAGGAATTTTCCCCCAGGTCAGATTGACAGAGACCATGGGGGGGTTTCGCCTTCCTGCGCAGCGTGGGGCATGTGTCACTTGCTGGTTTAAACAGGAGGAAATGGTGGATTGTCTGGGTGCGGGTTGGCTGGAAAGTGGACCCCCTCTTAAGGGGGCTCGGGAGCAGGGCCTGAGAATGGGCTCTGGGGCTTGCTCGTTGGTTGCTGCCATAACCTCAAATTAATCTGCTAACAGAGTCTCTCTGCGTTGGGATCCTGAGAACTAATAAACCCTCCTGCCTCCCACGTGGGCCGTGAATCGCTTCTGACTGCGAGGCGGGGCGCACGGCCCCTCTGGGGCATGTCAGAGCTCCCCAGGGTCCCATCCAGGGGGACTCACAGGGGGCTCAGGCGGAGTGGGGGGGCTGAACCCTCTGACCTCAGGGTCAGGAGGTGGCTGCGCTGGTGTGTGGAGACCCGGGGCAGGGGGAGGGGCAGACGCAAGCACTATCGTCCTGACTGGCTTTGCCCCGAGTGGTTTCTGGAGCCCGGTTCCTGGGGGATTGTCACACCACTGCAGCCCCATTCCCCTCTCAGAGCTGGGAGAGAACCCAGGAGTCCTGACTCCCAGCCCCCCTGCTCCAATCCACTCGAATCCTAGAACCACAGGGTGGGTTAAAGGGAACGCAAGGGTCATCACGTCACATCTAACCCCTGCCAGGATGCAGGATTTTTTGTGTCTCAACCATCCAAGACAGATGCTATCCAGTCTCCTCTGGAAAACCTCCAGTGAAGGAGCTGCCACGAGCTCCCAGGGCCGCCTGCTCCATCGCCCGACTGCCCTTACTGCTAGGAAGTTTTTCCTGAGATTCACTCTAAATCTGCTCTGTGTAGTTTGAACCCATGGTCTCTTGTCCCGCCCTCCATGGCAAGAGAGAACAACTTTTCTCCCCCCTTTTTATGGCATCCTGGCAAGTATTTGAAGACCACGCTCACGTCCCCACTTAATCTCTTTTCCAGACTAAACATCCCCAGTTCCTTCAGCCTTTGCCCACATGGCTGCATTCCACCCCTCTGCGCATCTTTGTCGCCCGCCTCCGGATCCTTTCCGGCTTCTCGACAGCCTTCCTATACCTCGGTGACCGACACTGGACACACCACTGCAGCTGAGGCCTACCAGCGCCAAGTAGAGCAGTGCTATCACCGCCCGTGACTTGCCGGCTACGCCTCTGTTCATGCAGCCGAACATTGCATGTGCTTTTTCTGCACCAGCATCGCGTGGCTGACTCACATCGAAGTCGTGACCCACCACAACTCCCAGTTACCCCCATTCTGTATTTGTGCGTTTGGAGCACCTTACCTTTCTCTTTGCTGAATTTCATTTTGTGGCCTATCGTCCACTTCTCCAGTTCATCAAGATCCCTCTGAATTTGAGCTCTCTCCTCCTGCAGGCTGGCTGCACGGTCCAGCCCGTGCTGGTGCGACCCTTCCCCTGGCCCAGGCTCCGAGGAAGACCACAGCACCTTTGCTGAGGGGAATAAGCTCTTTGTTTATGAGTCTGGAACCCCGGCCCTCAGGCGGGGCGGGGCAGGCAAGTTTGTGGTCCTCTGGCCAGCAGTGCAGAGGAAGCCAAGCACTGCCGGGGTGGTTAGGGAAGTGGGGGAGGGGACACAGGCCCACCCGACTCCACTGCGTCCCAGCCCAGGGCCCTACCAGTGGCAAAGGCGTTTGTTACTGAGTCAGCAGGGATCCAGCCGCAACGCGCTGACGGGGGTTTCGCCCCTGACTCAGCCTCTTGCTAGTTGGCTGTCCCTGGGCCACTTCCTCCCACTTCTCCAGCTTATCAAGATACATTTCCTTTAAGGCCAGGAACACACTATCATGGTTCCCTTTTCTCTCCTGAGCCACCAGCCACTCACAGCGACTGGGGCTATAGCCACAGACGTAGCTCGGTATGATTACTGGTTACTTGTCTCAACCTCCTTGGTTTCCTGTTGGTGTTAGCGGTGGGATCACGCGGAGTTCCAGCCGCTAACCCTGGCCCAGGTAAGAGCCGCTCTTGCTTGGCTGGGGCAAAAAGCTAGATTTGGGGAGAATGATTCTTTGAATCTCTAAATCACTGAAAGTAGATTAAATGAGAGTTTCTTATGGGAGTGGCCCCAGCTGAGATCAGGGACCTGTTGTGCCAGGTGCTGCCCAGACACACAGCGAGAGACAGTCCCTGCCCCAAAGAAATTACAATGCACAATAGGTGAGAGGGGAAACTGAGGTACAGTTACTGGCCCGTTATCGTACAGTACGTCCATGGCAGATCTAGGAGTACGACCCAGGGCCCTGTGTCCTACTGCAGTGCTCTAGCCACTGGACCGCACTGTCTCACCACAGTTTGTCCAAGCATTGAAAATACACTGGGGGCTTCCCAAACACAGAGTGACAGCCAGTCCCTGCCCAGCAAGCTCATAGTGCCCCACCCCAGAGCAGGCTGCATTTCACTGCTGGCTGCAACGCTCACCAGCTGGGCAAGCTGTGACGGGGTCTGAGGTCACATGGGGCAGACCAGGCTAGATTGAACTACTGTTCAGAGACAGCATGGCATTTGGGTTAGAGCCGTGGCCGGGAGCCAAGACTCCCTGGCTCTGGAGGGGAGAGAAGGGGAGTGGGGTGTGCTGGGTTAGAGCAGGGGGCTGGAGTCAGGGTGCCTGGGTTCTATCCCCAGCTCTTGGAGGGGAAATTTCTTTTCAGACACTCCCTGGCCCTCAGACCCTGGCTGGCCAGTTGTACCATTACCCAGAGAGAACGTGCTCAGACCAGTTTGGTAACAGCAGACACAGGCTCTCCACAGGATGTGGGCAGAGACACACAGAGATGGGACCCCGATAAACAATCTAGTTATCAGAGGGGAAGCAGCAGAGGAAGTGGTGCAGAGCTTTAGGATGGGCTGGGGATGCTCTCCTCTTGCAGTCAGGTGGGACACTAGGGGGCGCAGTGCTGCAGGGAGGGGGTGGGGGGCACAGTAGGGGGTGCTCACATCTGGCAGTCCAGGCTGATCTCTGCTTGTGGTGCTCTGCTGTTCCCAGCTGAGACACTGAACCCGACCCTGCCCCTGTGGCTAGCATACCCCTTCCCCACGCGGCTCTTTCCTAAGGGGTCAGGATATGGCCTTGGGGTCCCTCTCACATCCCAACGTGGCTAGTTCTCCTCCACGTCACTGAATCTTGACACACCTGTCAGCTCCACACAGGAGCCATCCTCTGGTCCTGCCCTGAAACCGCCCTCTGCGTTGCTGCGAGCTGTCAAACAGCCCACGTGCTCCTCCCCAGAGATGGCTGCTTTTAACTCCTGAGCCCGTAAGCCCGGCACACATGGACCACAAAGCATGTGGGGGTGGAAATGCAATTGATCCTTGCTCCATCAGGCAAATCTCCGAGCTTTACTCCTTTCCTAGTTAGGAAATTCTTTTATGAAGGGCCATAGGTGTAAAATACCTGGTCACGCAGCCAATCCCACGGCTGGATGCAGCCGGAGGCATTTCCCGGCACAGACGAGATGTCTCCCAGAAATGCTGCAGGTGAATCATTCCTTGCCCCTTTCGCCTCCCAGGCCCGCAGAGTGCTGTGTGCCGGACGGAGATGGCCTTTGTGCTGTTCCCTGCCCTTTGCCTTCTAAGTGGTGAGTATTGTCACACAGACACGCGTAGAGCCCTTTGGGGCAACATTTCCCCAGCCCTGAGAGTCCATCTGCACTGCAAGAAGGGTGCTGAGAACTGGGGTTAAATCACAGTCAAGTCATAGAATATTAGGGTTGGAAGGGACCTCAGGAGGTGTTTAGTCCCTGAAAGCAGGACTAACCTCAGCTATATCATTCCAGCCAGGGCTTTGTCAAGCTGCAGCTTAAAAACCTCTAAAGATGGAGATTCCACCACCTCCCTAGGTAACCCATCCCAGTGCTTCACCACCCTCCTAGGGAAAAACTTTTTCCTAATGTCCAACCTAGACCTCCCGCCCTGCAACTTGAGACCATTGCTCCTTGTTCTGTCATCTGCCACCACTGAGAACAACCTAGCCCCATCCTCCCTGGAACCCCCTTTCAGGTAGTTAAAGGCTGACCGGCTGCCAGCTAGACATGGAGCCATTGATCACTATCCGTTGAGCCCTATGCTCTAGCCAGTTCTCTATCCATTTTATAGTCCATTCATCCAACCCATACTTCTTTAACTTGCTGATAAGAATACTGTGAGAGACAGTATCAAAAGCTTTGCTAAAGTCAAGGTATATCACGTCCACCGCTTTCCCCACATCCACAGAGCCAGTCACCTCTTCAGAGAAGGCAATCAGGTCGGTCAGGCATGACTTGCCCTCGGTGAATCCATGTTGACTGTTCCTGATCATCTTCCCCTCTTCCAAGTGCCTTAAAATGGATTCCTTGAGGACCTGCTCCATGATTTTTCCAGGGATTGAGGTGAGGCTGACCGGTCTGTAGTTCCCTGGATCCTCTTTCTTCCCTTTCTTGAAGTTGGGCACTAGATTTGCCTTTTTCCAGTCATCAGGGACCTCCCCCAATTGCCACGAGCTTTCAGAGATAATAGCCAATGGCTCTGAAATCACATCAGCCAACTCCCTCAGCACCCTCGGGTGCATTGCATCTGGCCCCATGGACTTGTGTATGTCCAATCTTTCTAAATAGTCCTGGACCTGTTCCTTCAGCACTGCGGGATGTTCACCTCCTCCCCATTCTGTGCTGCCCAGTGCAGTAGTCTGGGAGCTGACCTTGTCTGTGAAGACAGAGCCAAAAAAGGCATTGAGTACCTCAGCTTTCTCCACATCCTCTGTCACTAGGTTGCCTCCCCCATTGTGTAAGGGGCCCACACTTTCCCTAATCTTCCTCTTGTTGGTAACATACCTATAGAAACCCTTCTTGTTTCCCTTCATGCCCCTTCAGTCTGGAGATCTTTGCACCCTGCCCTCCTGCCCAGCTCTGGCCCTGGTTGGCCCCTGCCCACGTCCACACCTGGCTCCTGGTGCATGGGAAGCACCTGACCCCTCGCCGGTGGGGCTCATCCTGCAGTAAGGACCTGCAGCCCGAGGGCCAGACACGCAGCTATGGGGGGGGGCAGGGAGCCAGAACTGAGGGGGGATTCAAGGGCCTGATCTGAGTGGGGATTAGGAGTGATACAGGGGGCTGAATGAGAGTGGATGTGGGGGGCTGATCTGACAGGGTATATGGGGGGCTGTGCTGTGGGGAGATGAGGGGTGTGAACTGAAGGAGTCAGAGGCTGAATTGAGAGGGTCTGGACTAAACGCAGTGTGGGAGCCAAACTCAGGGATTTGGGGAGGCTGAACAGGGGAGAGGGAGAACTATTGGGATGCTGAGGATGGACTGGACTGAGGGAGGCAGGGCAGATGTGGGGGAGGGGGTTGGGCTGGACGATGGGAGAACTTGGGGGACAGGATTGATTCGGGGGCTGGAGGTAATTAATTACTGGGCAGGGGATGGGCTGATGTCAGAGGGGGACAGGATCCCCTTCCCCAGTTCCTGTGGGAGCCGGCAGGGCTCCTTGTCACCCACACGCCGGGGAGGGAGGGTGGAGGGAGCTCAGACAGCCCCACAACACAACATCACCGAGTCTGTGCCTGCTACCTGGGGGACCTGCAGCACAACTGCTCCCTGCAGCTGCCCCGGCTGCACCCTAGAGACCGGGGCACCTACCGCTTCCGGTCTGAGACAGTGAGAGATGGTGAGAGAAACGGCTGGAGGAGTGAACCAGGACAGCAGGTCAGAGTCTCCGGTAACCAGCTTCCTTCCAGCACCTCCAGTTCAACGCAGGGGTACTTGAATAAGCTTAGAGAATCACCCACACCCACACACCCACACCCACACCCACACCCACACCCAGCAGGGTTCAGCCCTCCCTTCCCCCCACCACACACGCATAGTGTCACACAAGCCCCATTTCAGCCCTGCTCTGCAGTCCCAGACCTCGGCGCTGCCTCGCTCACATGCTCACATTCTGCTGGGGCACTGGGAGCGTGTTGTCTAGTGGTCACAGCTGGGATCCAGGACTCCTGGGTCCTCTCCCCAGCTCTGGGAGGCAGTGGGGGGCAGTGGTTAGAGCAGGGGGGACCTGTGGCACAGATCCCCAGGCTGTGCTGGCAGAGCCGTGTCTCTGTCTAACCCGTGGCCTGTGCTGAAGAGCTGCTGAGACAGACCTGCAGCCAGCGAGAGGCAGCAGGTGTGAGGGGAATCGGGGGGGGGTGTTGGGCCTGATGTGTGGGGCCCCCCGCATAGCATATGTGCCCCTCTGGGCAGTCCCAGCGCTCCCTGTGTCTCTAGCTAACGTTTGCCCCTCCCCCTAGTACCCTGGAGCCCTCGTTGCCCCGATGGCCGAATGCCTGGCTGGGCCATGCCCCCCACTCTGGGGGCTGATCCCCTCCCCACAGCCAGGCCGTGACCACTGGGATCGGTGCCAACCCCAGGGCCTCGCAGGGTTCAATGGCTCCTGACACCTCCCTTTCTTTACTAACTGATAAAGGGGTTCCGCCAGCAGAGAGAAATTTTCTACAAAGTCTCTTGAGAACCCGTTAAACCTAAGAACAAGCAGACAGTGCTTATGTCTTGGGGAGCTGGCAGTTTTCCAAGCCACTCGGTGCTTGTCAGGGCGTCTGCCCTCCATGCCGAGGCATACCGCATCCCCCTCGGGATGTGACGACTGGCTTGGCCATCTGGGCCATTGATGGATTTACTAGAAATCCAGCTTCTTGAATACGTGTCAGCACCTCCGGAAGGACCTCTAAGTTCCTGTCTCGGGTGTCAGTGAATATCAGGAGGTCGTCCACATACGAGCTGACATATTGCTTGCTTCTAATTCCTGTCCACATCCTGGCCACCTCCTGGTGACACAGGGCGGGTGCATTGTGATATCCCTGTGGCAAACGGGAAAAAGTCACCTGTTGATCCTCAAAGGTGAATGCCAACTTGTATTGATCTTCTTTGTTGCCAGGGATACTGAAAAAGGCAGTTGATAAATCAAGCATCGTGAACCATTTAGCTCCTGCTAAAATTGTTGAGATCAGATCTTGGGACTTTGCTACGACCGGTGCTAACCTCAGTGATACCCTGTTCAATTCCCTATAATCTACCGTCAAGCTCCAGGTCATGCCAGCCGCTTTTCTGACCGGCCATATAGGGGAATTGCATAGACGTAGCGTTTTGACTAGCACTCCTTGCTCTTCCAGGGACCTTACGGTCGGTTGCAGGCTCTCCCCTGCCTGGGACGGATATCTGAACTGTCTCAGAGGTTTTGGGTCCAGTCCTTCTATCCTGTCTGCAATCACGGTCCTTGCGCAGCGCAGCTTCTTCTTTGCCAATGCTCTGGGAAACAGTTTAGCCACTTGCATAACATCTGGCTCCCGCTCAGGCAGGTCCACAGTCAAGTCTGCCTTTACTGCCGCCACTCGGTGAGAGGCTGCTATTGCATGAGGCTCTGTATCGATTCCTTGAGAAAGAACCACTCTCTTCAGGAGATCAGTCACGGCTCCAGTGCTTTGTAGAGCCTCAACCCCGAATATTCCAACCCCGTCTAGAGCTGACGTTCAGTGGGATACGTGAAGGGAGTTGAACTATCTTTCCCATTGAAGCCTTCTAATGTCTGCCATGCCTCAATGGGCAATTCCTTAGCTGCTGGGCTCTGTCTGGCGCATAGAACGGACACCTCAGCGCTGGTGTCCAGTAAGAGGTCCTGTTTTATCTTCCCGAACGTCCCCAATACTAGCGCTCTCACAGTCGGCCTCCCCCAGTGATCCTGATTCACCGGCGCAATAGTCTCTAGGGGAGGGGGGAAGCTCGGCCCCTTCACAAAAGATCTTCTCTCTGCCCTGAAAGAGCTGCCGCTGTTTGCTTGTTCCCCTCATGCCGCGCCAGCCTCTTGAGTAGCTCGCTTGGTTCTAAGCCATGGACGGCTCCCTGGGCCTCGTACTTCAGGAGCTGCGTCCACACAGCATTCCCTCATTGCTGCCGTTCTGACAGCGGCTGTGTAGATGTCTGCCATCTGTCCTCTGGGCTGCCCTTCTCCAAGACTTACCTTTTTCTTCCCAGCATGAGACCGCTCCCTGATGCTCACCGCGGACACCTTTTTCCTTGATCCTGGGAGAGCCTCCCTCCGAAGGTCCTATGCCACCCTAATCCTTTCTCCCATCATGCCCAGCGGAGTAATTGCTGGGTCGACAGGCCCCAAAGTTACCCTTAGGGTAGGCAACAGACCTTGTCCGAGCGCTTCCCGAAATTCAGGTGCATCCAGCCGCATGGCCCCCGCCAGCCTGAATGACACTTTCTTCCTCAGGCTGGACTTTCCTGGCCTCTCCTGAGCCTGCTGCCGGTCGGAACAGAACCTCCCGATGGCACCGGCTCCCGGGACGTGGAACTTGTAAATGTTCTGTAGTTCTTCTGAATTGTTGGTTGCAGCCCCCGTTTGCACTGCGGGGGCAGCACGTAAAACTCCTCCGCCGACATGCACTCCCTGGGCAGTGACACCGAATCACCGCTATGTAGATTGGGGACACAGCCCACCCAATCAATCACGGTGTCGCGGGTTAAAGGCCACAGTGTCTTTCCTAGAGCTCACGCCTCATCTGGTGTATAAGGCCTGTACTCGAGCCGGTTCTCCGTAGGCCTTCCCTGGCCAGCAGACTGCACAACGGCGGTGGTCACGGCAGCCATTGGCAGGCCACTGGCGCCCACACCATCCCCACCTGAGGAGAGCTTTCCTCTCCCCTGCTCGGCAGGGGCGGAGGGTGATGCCCGTACACCCCGTCTCCGAGAATTCAGCTCGCTCCCACTCGACTCGCAGGAGTCGCTCTCTGCGCTGGAGCAAGAGCCGCTAGGACATGTTTGCTTCGCCTGCTCCTCCTGGCAGCGAGCACTCCTCTCAGCTCTTTTAACTCACCCCCAACTCCCTGGCCTGTCTCTGACATGCGCTCTGGTCCCCATGGCCCCAGCGTGTTTCTCTAAGTTCCCGCATAAGACTCCTCACTGTGGCTCTGGATTCTTCCAGCTCCGCGGTGAGTTTGCGAGTATCCCTTTCCTTTTGGGCCCGCGTCTCGCTCAGCTCTCGCACCTGGCCACCCACGCTGCTGAACCTACCAGTGGGGCGAAGCAATTGGGCTTCCAGCCACTCCCGTCTGCTTTCTAATTTAGCAATTTGGGAGTCCTTGTGGGAGACTTCTCCCTGGAGCTGAGTCATTTGCCCCTTTTGCTCCCCAACGTGGGCTTGCAACTCTCTAGCTGCTTTCTCCCACCCCTACCACAGGGCTCTCTTGGCCAGCTTCTTAGGGCGTTTAGGTTTCCCCACTATAAATTTCTCCCACCGAACACAAAGGTCTGTGTATGCAGAACCTCCCACAAAGAAATCCTCCACCCAAGGGCTTTTCTTTTTCCAGCAAGAAATCTAGCCAGAAACACAAACTGTTTTTCTTTCTTTTCTGCTCCCAATCAGAGGTTCCGTATCTTCAGTCAGAGTCCATTCCTTCTCCTCGAAAGCTGTACCCAGCGGAACAACCCCCGCTCTGCCCGCATCCCTCCTGGCGGCTGAGCTCAGCAAAGACGAAGGAACGCACTGCTCTGTAACTTGACAGGACCTACTCCCGGCACCTGCTCGACCGCTGGGGCAGCTGAACGCAGATCCACTTGCAGGATCTGGCTAGGCGGTTGTAGTTGCACACAGGAGGTGGCTAACGCCTGTCTCCTTCACAGGCGCTCCAAGCCTCCGCTCTGACACGCTTAGGTCAGAGACCCCCCCTGGGCTCGACCAGGCGAATAGGGCTTTCTGGCATGCAAGGCCTCATCCCAATGCTCTGGGCTGGGACCCCTACTGGGCACAAGCCCGGCTGTCACCGGGCTGTCCTCACTGGCCCAGTTGCTGGGGTCCTGCCTCGGGCTCTGGCCCCGGAGGAGGCCACAGCGCCTTCCAAACCAAGGGGAAACTGTTCACTTTTGGCGAGCCAGCAGTCTATCGCTCTAGCCCTCAGGCAGGGCGGGCGAGTAAGCCAGCACTGGGTTTGCTGTCTGGAGCGGTAGGGAGCAAGAGGTTCTCCTTGGGGTGGCTAGGGAAGGGGAGGGGAGGGGGACGCAGGCCCACCCGTCTCCACTGCATCCCAGCCCAGGGCCCTAGCAGTGGCAAAAGTGGTTGCCACCATGTCAGCGGGGCTCCCCCTGCAACACGCCGACCAGGCCTCAGATTCAGCCACAGGCTTTGGCTGCCCCTGGGCTACTTCCTCCCCGCTGGCCCAGTACCTGTCTCCTCGGTATCATGGGTACTCGGTCCAGGGTAGGCCCGTCAGTCCCTCCTCATCCACAGGCGGCAATGCGCAACTCCTCAAGGTCATTGGGCACAGGGAGTGGCTCAGCTTCCAGCAGCTCCTCCAGGTCCTGTCCGGCCTCAGGGGGTATCCTCCACCTAGGTTGCTCTGGGGTCTCCGCCTCATCCTGGGGCTCCAGTGGCTCAGTCCAGTCCTGAGGTCCGGGTACCTCGGGCCAGTCACTCTGGCCGGGTTGCCTGGTCCAGCTCCGTGAGGGCCCTACCCAGTCTCCAGGCCCGGGAGGCGCCGGGGTTGGTCGGTGGCTCTGTTCCGGCCTAGGCCTCTGCCAGCGGGGCAGCACATCTGTCTCCAGCAGCGATCTCTCCCAGACTGAGCCCTGGGGCCAGCCTTTTATACCACCCTTCCTGTGGGGGCTCCGCCCCGCTGCCGCTGATTGGGCTGGCCGGGCGGTCCTATCGTGGCCCGGTTCCTTGGTTGCCGGGGAGACTTAGCTGCTGGGCCTGGTTTGGTCCATTCAGGTTGCTGGGGTCCTCCCTCGGGCTCTGGCCCTGGAGGAGGCCACAGCGCTTTCCTACACTGGCTGTCTGGGGTTTTTCAGCCGCTAGCTGACCAGTAGGCCCAATAGGACTCCCAGCATGCTCCCTCACGGCAACACAAGGAGAATAACATCTCTGTTTCCAATCAGGTCAGTATCCCTGATTCACAACCCACCACCCTCCGGCTGCGCACGGCAGTGACGGGGTCCAGTCTCCCCGGCAGTGAGCACTCACAGCTACGCCACGTAGCAGCACACAGGGTTGCTCAGAGACGGCTCGCCCGGCACAATCTCGCTCCTCTAAGATTCCCTTCCTCTCAGCCTTTGGGCTCCCGAAATCCACTGAGTGAAAGGAAACTTACCCACAAAACTACTAAAGGGGTCCCTTCGTGGTCACCGAATTGTTGGGGAAAATAAGCGGGGTTTGATGGGAGACACCAAACGCTTCCACCAGCAATTGAAAAGGTCAGTGTCTCGGTCCCCCTCCGTGTCTATCGTCGGAGCAGTCAGGTGGGTAAATACCAAAACTCAGAATAAAGCAAAACGAGGTACAATTTATCCAGGGGGCAGATAACAAACGAGGGGTCACTCGGGGATTTAACAAAGCGGAGCTCAACTCCAGATTCTTTCTCAACTGAAACTGAAACCACCCAGGCCCAAAGTTAATATGAACCACACAAGGTCTTTCTTCACCCTTCTGTCATGTTGTTCACGACTCCCAGGATGATGAGCCAGGACCTCAGAATCTGCTGATGGACTCAGGAACCACTGCAGGTAGGTAGGCAGAGCTTTCTGTGCGGGGCTATCTGCGATGTTCTTCCTAGAGGCTTCTCTTCTTCTCTCAGCGACTCCTGCGCGTGACGATACCTTGCTGCCTCTATGGCGGTCAGCCCCCATCTGTCTGGCTCGCTACAATTTAGAGGGTCCTGTTGCCAGGCAGATCACCCTCCTTCCCACCTTTCCTTTCCCATCTTATTCCCAGAAAGGGCAGGAACCACTGGGGAAGAAGACCTCCAAGATGGAGTCCTGGTTGTTCTTCCGCCATTTCAAAATGGCGATCAGCTTAAATGTTTTACTTAATTCACATAGTAATTCCCACACAGGGGATTTTACCCATAAAGAAGAGGGAACATAACACGAGGATATTCTTAACCCAACAGAGGGGAATCTGGAATAGGAGCAGAGAGGTTATTTTCCCTTTGGGTTTCGCCCCGGTGCGACCGCTGATAGGGTCCTGGGTCCAGGCCAGGGGCCCACAATTGCAGAAGGCGGCTGATCAGCTGGGGAGGGGAGAGAAAAGAGCCAGGGGAATGAGACAATGATTGAAACCTGCCTTTGACTGAGAGACTCCAGGGCTTCATCTGCTTAGCTTCACCGAGGGAAGGGGAAGGGGTTTGTTGATCTCTGTCTGTAAGATCCTATGCAGAGAATTTGAGAACGGGCCCGGTGGTCCAGCTGACAGAGCTCCAATGGATGGACGTTGAAGCTAGACAAATTCAGCCTGGCTATAAGGTGCTAATGTTGGACAGGGTGGGGAATCTGCCATTGAAACAACTGATCTCGGGATGTGGTCTCATCTCTGTGGCAAGGAATTTTTAAAGTGAGATGGGATGTGTTGCTAAGAGATCAGATCTCGTTCAACCAGGAATGAATTCAGGGAAGTCTGGTGGCCTGTGTCACACAGCAAGTCCCTTCTGGCCTGGGAATGTGTGAATCATCCTGCCCTGTGCCCGTTGCTGTGTTTGCCAGAGGTCTCCGGGAGGTTGGCTGTGATTCCTCTAGCCCTTTCATGAAACAGGGAAGGGCTGGACTCCATCTCCCAAGAAGCACTGCAGCCAGGGACTCCCATGATGCACCTCTCCCCTCCCCGAGAGGAGAGCAGGTGGGAGATGGGAGATGTAGTGCAGCTGGGGTACCAGGCCCATAAAAGAGAATGAAGACATGAGGCACTGGAACTAAAATTCCCATGATGCACCAGCTAGGGACACACTCCTCCCCTCACCAAGAGGGGAGCAGGTGGTGCGTCATGAGAAATGTAGTCCAGTCAGAGAGCTCAGCCTATAATGGAGAATGAGGATATGAGGCTCTGGAACTACATCTCCCACAATGCACCCTGGCTATGGAGTTCTATGAGGCACCCTTCCCCTCACCAAGAGGGGAGATAATGACGCATCATGGGAGATCTAGTCCAGCTGGGCTGCCCAACCAATTAAAGGAGTCTGAGGACAGGAGGCACTGGAACTAAAACTCCCATCACACACTCCTCCCACAAGGGGAGATGGTGATGCATCATGGGAGATGTAGTCTGGGCAGGGAGCCTGGTACACGGAAATGAATGACAACAGCAGACAATCAAACTACATCTCCCATGATGCACCACTTGACATTCTGCAAAGAAATGTTTTGGTTTTTCAGAATTTTGCCCAAAAGTCAAACTTTCCCACAAGCAAAAGTCCCCCATTTCCCGACTAGTTCCACTGTGGTGTCTTTTGCCTCTCACACAACAATCCTCGGCTGAGGAGACCCACAAGAACTAGTTGGGATTCAAATAAGCATGTTTTTAACCACACACAACAAACCAGGCCGAGCTACAAGCACACATGACAGCTCCGGCTGCTTCTTAAGCCACACAACACGGTGAGCGCCCCAGAGGGCTCACTGCCTATTTAAAGCGACTCCACCCAGTGGCACACGACCATACAATATGGCGCAGACCCAATTTCTCACACCCTTTTACGGATCATTTTGCTCTCTCTGTTTCCAGATGCCCCTAAAGGCGTGAATCTCACGGCTACACCCGGGACTGTCCTGCGTGAAGGGCACCCGGTGAAGTTAAGGTGCCGTTTCAGCCGCAGCGTCCCCGCTGCCGTCACCTACACCTGGTACAAGGATAACAGCAGCCTGGGGCTGTCCCAGCCGGAGCTGGCGCTTCAAAGCGTGACAGCCACAGACGCTGGGGAATATTGCTGCGAGGTTCACAACCAGGCTGGACCGGCCCGCTCGCTTCCCGTCACCATCCAGGGTAAGCATCCGACCCCCAAGCTGAAAGGGGAAGCTCAGAAGGGAAGGCTGAGCGTCTGCACAGCAGGTCTGCCATCTCCAAAGCTGCGGGTTCAAATCCTACCACATTCATTTGCTTTGCTCCTGCGGCAGAGCAGTGGAACCTGCTGAGGTTTATGCCCCTTGGGAAAGACGCAATCCCAGGCTACAGCTCCCAAGACGCAGCCTTTGCCCCTGTGATTTGCTCTCAATTCCCCTTCCATCAACTGTTGTCTTAGGTCCTATGTCCTTCCTCCACCCCAGAGGTGTCCGCACTTTCTGCTGGGGAGCAGTCACTGTGCAGCTGTTACCATCTGTCCTGCCCCAGAGGTGGCTGCATCTCCACACTGGGCGAGCCGTCCCCATGTGGGGTTGCTGTGTGGCTGTTCTGCAGCAGCTCCTCCCCAGAGGTGGCTGCATCTCAGCACCATGTGACCCATCCCACCGCAGTGTCACTGTGCGACTGATTGACAGAGCACAGACTGAGCCCCTGGCAGGGGAACCTGGTATCGGGGAGGCAGGAATGGGCGGCCTGGCCTAGGGGTTAGATTGGGGGACCCTGATGTGGAGGGAAAATGGGGGGCACATAGAGACCCTCCAGTGGGAGAAGAGGTTGGTGGGAGTTCCTGACCTAGAGAAGGAAATGGGAGAGGGGCACACAGGGAGCTGTGTTGGGGGGTAAAGCGGAGCTCTGCCAACACCGGCTATGAAGTGCGCCCTCCCCAGTTGATTGTTTCTCCTGAGCCACACAGTTTCTCACCCCAGGGCACCCCAAAGGGCTGTGTTAGACAGGGAGCGCTATCGGGCAGGGACCACCCGGCACAACGGGGCTGCACGAAGTGGGGCAAAGAACCCAGGAGTCCTGGCTCTCAGTCCTCTGCTCTAACCACTCACCACAACTACTGTCCATAGGGGCAGACATCGCACACGTATCTCAAGCTGGGGTGTGATCGCTGTTCTTCACAGCCTCTTTCACACTGTGTCTTTCTGTGTCCTCAGCAGAAGATCCTGTGCTCCCGGGATATTCCCAGCCCCAGACAACAATGGAGACTATTATACCAGCCCGGGGGCTATTCTAACTGTGCCCAGCCGAGGTCCATGCAATCCACGGTCCCCTCTGCGCTGCTGGAATCCTTAACAGCAAACACCCCCCACAGCGTTCAGCCTCCTCTGGGAGCTTTGAAAAGCCAAAGTCATGGCCAGGGTGGCCCAGCTGCAGCCCAGACCCTGCTTACGGGTGGGAATTTGTGCTGTCAAATGCCCGGTTCTCCTAACTTTAATTTGCCCCTAGAATTTCCTGCCTGCCTCCTTTTTGGGTTTTCAAATCTCCTTTGTTCTCTTCTTTTTTGTCCCCTGGGAATTGCTGCTCACGTCTCACCTTTAACTCCAAGTTAACCCAAGTTTTTTGTCTAGGAATTTCCATAGTTTTTCATAGAGGTAATATAGAGAAAGAAATACCCCCAATCCTCTGCATTTCAGAGCTATTTATACCCGAACAAGTTCTACGGAGAAGCAACGGTCGATTAACGCCAGCGGGGGGTCTGGTCCCACTGAGTCCAATGACTCCTCTTTGTGTTTAAGGTCCAGGCAGTGCAGAGGAGGCTCCGGCCGGTCGGGATTTCAGCAGAGCTCAGCGGGAACCGGCTCGGGAATAATCCAGCTGGCTGTAAATATCCTGGCTCGGTTTTTGGAGTTCCTGTAGGCCCAAAACGAGGGAGAGGTAGTGAGATCCCAGCTCAACAGCCCCCAGAGCCAGGGGGGCGGTGCTGCCACTCTGTGCCTGGGGGAATCTCCCCTGAGCCGGTAGCAGGACAGGGTCTGAGACACACTCTCAGACAGGGCCGATTCCACCCAGCAGGGGGCAGGGATTTGCACTGCAGGGGGTAGCAGGGTTGCGGGGGGCCTCCTGCTCCGGAGGGGATGGGGGTGGAACCCTGGGCTTACCTCATAGGTCAGCTCTGTGTCTGGCCTGTGGGAAAGCTCAGCACCTTGTGGGAAAGAGAAGAATCGTTTCTGTTAATAAATCCGGGTCCCCCCAAATCACCAGATCCTTGAATCCCCCCATGAGTCTCCCACCAGCCCCCCAGACCAACTGCCCCATCCCCTGAAGTGTCTCCAATGCCCCCGCCCCAGCCTGCAAATCACGGGTGTTTCCTCTCACACCACCAGCCCCAACCCCACCGTATTCCTCCAATTGTCTCCCACCAGCCCCCCACAAACCACCCCATGTGTCTCACCAGCCCCCCACCAGTGTGTTCCCCCAAGTATCTCCCAACAGCCACCCTGAACCACCCGCCTCCACCTCCCCAAACCACGCACAGTCTCTCCACTAAATCCATTGGTTGAACCCCCCCAATTCCTCCGTGTCTTCTCCATCTCCCAAATCTCCTCATATGTCTTCCACCAGCCGCCCACCCATGTCCCCCAAATATCTGCCACCAGGGGCCCCCGACCACTAGCTCCCACCCCTCTGAACCCTCCCTGTAGAGCAGTGGTCCCCAAACGTTTTCGATCATGCCCTCCCCCAAACCCTCACGGAGCTGCTGTCGGGAGCCAGGGGCAGGAGCAGGGTGTGGTCGGGGGCCACTATTGGGGATGGGGGGCTGAGGTTGGGACCCGTGGTGGGGCCAGGAGCTGGCCCAGAAGCTGCCCTGGGCTCTGGCCGAGGGTGGGGCCAGAGAGGAGATGGGGTCAGAGCGGGGCTGGGTGGTGCTTCCTCCCCGTCCCCTGTGGGAACCAGCCCGGGCTCCGCCACTTCCCCTCCTCCCCCAAATGTTCCTCCTGTGCCGGGCCCCGCTGCCCCCTTTGGGGACCTCTGCTGTAGAAATACGTTTGTAGAAGTTTATCATTTAGAGACACTCCCTCATAAGGGACAGTGGGATGAACATAGGAATTTGGAGACGTGCCCTGGAGGCGGTGGGGTGGGGTGGAAATTGGGAAGGGAACACAGCTGGGTGTGCAGCAGGTCGCCAGGGATGCTGCTCTCCTGTTGGTTTTATTAAAGTTTTATTCCTTCCTCATTCACTGCTTTGTTATTTAATGAAACCGCAAGATTGTTACACTCCCAAGGGTCTCCCACCAGCCCCCCAAACACCAGCCCCCCTGTCCCTGAATCCCCCCAAGCGTCTCCCAACAGCTCCGCCCTCCCCCCCAATTCACCAGTCCCCGGCACCAGCGACACCCCTGTTCCCATTGAAGCAGTGCGCCTCTTACCCTGCGCAGCCTGCCGCCAGCGTCTCCTGAGCAGGTAACAAGCCCCCACGCTAACGAGGACAAGGAGGACCAGGCTGGCAACCGAGATGCCAGCCACAAGGCCGGGGCTCAGATATTGGCCTGAGGGAAGACGGAGGCTGACGTCACGGGCTTTGCCAGCCTGAACCTTAGCCGTGCCAGCCCACATCTGGAATTGGGAACCCCAGAACAGGCTGCTGGTGTGATCGCACGTGAGCCTCACCGATTCCCCTTCCCGCGGGCTGGTGCCAGCCATGACTGTAACGCGGACGCCTGTAGCGGCATTGGGGGGGTGAGACGGACACACGGGCTGGGAACAGAGGGAGACAGAGTGGGGGGAACTGATCCAGAATGGGCTAGAGATCTAGGGCAGGGGGAGGGGCATGGCCTGGCTCATGCGGGCCCACGGGGCCAGAACAGACAGGGGGACATGGGGATAAGGGGCAGGGGATCCCCCAGAAGAACCTGGGGCACAAGGCGGGTGGGGGTTGGGGCTCGGCCCACAGGGGGTGGGGATCCAAGGCAGGGGATGGGGAAGCAGGTCCTGACCCAGAGGGGTGGGGAACCACGGCTGGGAGTGGGGAAGCGCTGCATTGCCCGGGGCTGGGGGCACAGTGCAGGCGGGAGGGAAGGGCCTGGCCCAGAGGGTGTCACTGATGGACCCAGCCGGGGGAACGATGGAGGTGGCTGGGGGCGACGGAGGTTGGGGGCAGCCCAGAGCCGGCAGTGCTGGGGTTGACTAAACATGGTGATTAGCAGGTGGGGGTGGAATACGAGGCCGGGAGACGAGGCGGGCAGGGACGACGCAGGCGGATGAGGCGGAGGACGCGGGGCTGCTCCAGGAGGCCGTGTGGGGAGCCGGGGGGCGGCTGGGAGGGGGAGGCTCTCGCCAGCCCTCGCTGCTCACCCTGAACTTCGACCGATTCCCTCGCCGAGAGGCTCAGATACGCCCAGCCGGGGCCGGACACCCAGACACCGCACGAGTAGCTCCCTCCGTCAGAGACGTCTGCCTTGACAGTGCGGAAATCCTGCCCGGCTCCTGGCAGCCACACGTCCCCGCGGGACCAGACGTACCCGGCCCCGGGCCCCAGGGCACCAGCCTGGCAGCGCAGCATAAACCCATCGCCTGCCTTTATCGCCGTCTTCCCTCCCGGCCACAAAACCTCCACGCTGGGCACGTTCGGGGCGACTGAGGGCGAGAGTTTGTCAGCGGAGCCCTGAGCGAAGGGGCAGGTCCCCCCCCTCCAGCTGCCCGGGGCCAGGACATTAGCTAGAGCCACAGGACAGATTTTGAGGGAATAGGACCCAGGCGTCCTGGCTCCTGACCCCCCATCCTGTGCTGTAACCACTAGACCCCACTCCCCTCCCACAGCTGGGGACAGAACCCAGGCGTCCTGACTCCCAGCCCCCTGCTGCGCCCAGGCCACATCTGGAAGCAGGGCTCACCTGGCCCTGGGGGTTGGGACTGGTCGGAGCCGCACCCATCCCAGTATCCGTCCACCTGGCATCTCAGCGCCACGCCGGGGGGCAGCCGGGACGGGGATATCGGCAGCTCGGTCGCCTTCTCCCCAGCCGGGGTTTGCCCTGGGCTCCGCCGCGCGCCGTCTGCGTCGTACCAGGAGGGGCGATGGGGGCAGAGGTCCGGCACAGAGCAGGCGAGGGAGGGTCTTGGTACCATTGGGCTCCCCAGGCGGGGCTGGCACGGAGAGGCTGTGAGGAGAGGGGGGTCGGGAGCCATTGAACCCTGCGGGGCCCTGGGGTTGGCCCCGATCTCGGGGGCCACGGCCTGGCTGCGGGGAGGGGAGCAGCCCCAGGGTGGCGGGCGAGGCCCAGCCGGGTGCTCGGCTGCCGGGCAATGAGGGCTCAGGGGCATTGGGGGAGGGGCAAACGTTAGCTAGAGACATGGGGAGCTCTGGGACTGCCCGGAGGGGCACAGCCGCTATTGGGGTGCCCCCTCCATCGGCCCCAGCACCCCCCCCCCCTCCGATTCCCCTCACACCTGCTGCCTCTCGCTGGCTGCAGGGTCCGTCTCAGCAGCTCTTCAGCACAGGCCACGGGTTAGACAGAGACACGGCTCTGCCAGCACAGCCTGGGGATCTGAGCCACAGGCCCCCCTGCTCTCACCACTGCCCCCCACTGCCTCCCAGAGCCGGGGAGAGGACCCGGGAGTCCTGGATCCCAGCTGTGACCACTAGACAACACGCTCCCAGTACCCCAGCAGCATGTGAGAGAGGCAGCGCCGAGGTCTGGGACTGCAGAGCAGGGCAGAAATGGGGCATGTGTGTGTGTGTGTGTGTGTGTGTGTGTGTGTGTGTGTGTGTGTTTTTCTCTAAGGTTATTCACGTGCCCCTGCATTGAACTGGGGGCACTGGAAGGAAGCTGGTTACCGGAGACATTGAGCTGCTGTCCTCGTTCACTCGTCCAGGATATTATCCTGCCATCCCTCACTGTCACAAACCGGAAGCGGTAGGTGCCCCTGTCGCTGGGGCGCAGCCGGGCCAGCCGCAGGGAGCAGTTGTTCTGCTGGTCCCCCAGGTAGCGGACGCGCCCCTTAAAGGCAGCGTTGATGAGATCATTGTCCGAGTGATACACGGTTTGATCACTATCCAGTATCCAGATCACGGCTCTGATATTCTGCCCTGCAGGGTAGTTGGTGGAACAGGGGATGGTCACGCAGGACCCGACCCATCCAGCAAGGGGCCCTGGAGCGAATGTCACATTCCACGTCTGGGCGTAGGAGCCTGTGGGGGACATGAATCGTTGGACATCAGGACGGTGCCAGGCCCCGGTGAGCTGAGCACCCGGCCCCGCAATCAGGGGCTGTAACACAGAGTCGGTGATGTTGCTTTGTGGGGCTGTCTGAGCTCCTTCCCCCCCGGCGTGTGGGTGACAATGAGCCCTGCCGACTCCCTCGGGAACTGGGGAAGGGGATATTGGAGTTTTGGAGATTCCTGCCCCCTCCAGCGCCCGGCCATCAGCAGGGAGCAAAGATCTCCAGGTCTGTGTGACAATACTCACCACTCAGCAGGCAAAGGGCAGGGAACAGCACAAGGGCCATCTCCGTCCGGCACACAGCGCTCTGCGGGCCTGGGGGGGGAAAGCGGCCGGGAATGATTCACCTGCAGCGTTTCTGGGAGACAGCTCGTCTGTGCCGGGCGATGCCCCCAGCATCATCCGGCCGCAGGATCGGCAGCGCAGCCGGTGTATCACACCTAGGCCCCTCATAAAATAATTTCCTAACCAGTAAAGCTCCATGCAGCAAGGATCAGCTGCATTTCCTTCCCCGTTTGCTTTGCAGCCGTGTGTGCAGGGCTCACAGTCTGGGGGTTAAACGCAACGACATCTGGGGAGGAGTGCACTGCCCGATTGACAGCTCACAGCAACGTGAAGGGCAGTTTCAAGGCAGGACCGGAGGGAGCTTCTTGTGTGGAGGTGACGTGTGGGGAGATGCAGGGGAGGCAGAAAGGAACTACCATGTTGGGGTGTGACAGGGACCTTGAGATAGAGCCATGGGGGTTTAACAGCCACAAGGGGCAGGGCCCGGTTCAGTGTCTCAGCTGGGAACAGCAGAGCACCACAAGCAGAGACCATCCCGGATTGTGAGATGAGAGAACCCCCTACTGAGCCCCCCACCCCCTCCCTGCTGCACAGCACCTGCTAGTGCCCCCCTGGGGTATTGGGGCCAGCACTGACTGCGAGAGTAGAGGGCCCCCTACTCAGCCCCCCGGCCCATCCTGCAGCGCTGCATCCCCATCACTGCCTCTGCTGCCTCCTCTCCGATAACTACATTGTTTATCGGGTCCTTTCTCGGTGTGTCTGTGAGCACATCCTGGGCAGAGCCAGTGTCTGCTGTTACCAAACCGCTCTGAGAACGATCTCTCTGCGTAATGGTACAACTGGCCAGCGAGTGTCTCAGGGCCAGGGTGTGTCTGATAATTTCCCCTCCAAGAGCCAGGCAAAGAACCCAGGAGTCCCAGCTCTAACCCACATGCCATGCTCTCTCTAGCGTGTTCAATCTAGCGTGGCCTCCCCTTCTAGCGTCCGGCACAACGGGCCCTGATCTCACCTGGTGCCGCTCCCGTCAGAAACTCTCACCCTTTAATCTCCTTTCAGTGATTTAGAGATTCGAAGAATCGTTCTCCCCGTATCTGGCTTTTTGCCCCAAAACAAGGAAGAGCGGCTCTTACCTGGGCCATGGGCCTGTGTTAGCAGCTGGGACTCGGATCTGATCCCACCGCTGACACTAACGGGTGAGCAGGGACGTTGGATGGGGCAAGTTCATCGAGATCTGTGGCAATAGCCCCAGCTGCTGCGAGTGGCTGGTGACTCAGGGGAGGAAAGGGAACCAAGATAGCGTGTTCCTGGCCTTAAAGGCAACGTGCTTGCTGGATAAGATTGCTGTGAGCCAGGACTCCTGGGTTCTATGCCTGGCGGTGGGAGGGGAGTAGGGACTAGTGGTCAGAGCGGGGAGGCTGGAGGGAGGTTACTGGTGGAGCTCCTCAGGGATCAGTCTTGGAACCGATCTTATTTAACATTTGTATCAGGCACCTTGGCACACAACGTGGGGGTGTGCTAATAAAACCTGCGGCTGACACTAGGTGGGAAGCTATGGCCAATCCGGACTAGGACCGGAAGATCCTAGCAGAACTGGACGACTTTGTAACCTGGAGTAACAGAAATGGGATGAAATGTAGCAGTGCCCAGGGCAAGGTGATGCACGTAGGAACTAACAAGAAGCTGGGGCCTTATCAGCTGGAAGTGACAGAGGAGAAGGAAGCCCTGGGTGTACTGGGTGATCACAGGATGGCTATGAGCCGCCAGTGGGATGCGGCTGTGAGAATGGCTAATGCGGCCCTAGGATGCAGCGGGGGAGGTATTTCTAGTAGAGACAAGCAAGTGTTAGGAACATTGCACAGGGCAGAGGTGAGGCCTCGTCTGGAACATCGTGTGCGGTTCTGGTCTCCCGTGTCTAAGAAAGATGAATTCACACATGAACAGGTGCGGGGACGGCTGCTGGGATGTCAGAGGAATGGAAAAGCTCTGAGAAGACACTTCAGGACTTTGGCTTGTTTAGCCTAACGCAGCAAAGGCTGGGGAGACACGATTGCTCTTCTCAACACGTCAGCGGGATAAACAGCAGGGAGGGAGAGGAGTTATTTCATTTTAGCGCCAGGGTTGGCACAAGAACCAATAGATACAAACTGGCCATCCAGAGGTTTAGGTTTGAAATTAGAGGAAGGTTTGTAATCATCTGAGGAGTGAAGATTTGGGGTCTGGAAGGAGTTTTCCCCCAGGTCAGATTGACAGAGACCGTGGGGGGTTTTCACCTTCCCCTGCAGCGTGGGGCATGGGTGACTTGCTGGTTTAAACTAGAGGAAATGGTGGATTCTCTGTAACTTGAAGCTTTAAACCATGATTTGAGGGTGTCAGTTACTCAGCCAGAGGTTCTGGGTCTCTTACAGCAGTGGGTGGGTGAGGCTCCGTGGCCGGCGATGTGCAGGACGGCAGACAGTGTTTCTCAACATTTTTGATACCAGGGACCGATTGGCTCCCTTTTTAAACTGCGTCAGGGAGATCCCAGGGACCGGTGCTCGTCACCAGCCCACGGACCGGTCGTTAACAAACTCTGGGCTAGATTTTCATGATGGCCCCTTCTGAGCTTAAAGTCTATGAGAATCCTTGATGCTATCTCTGCTTCTCGGAGGGGAGTGGGGTCTAGTGGTTAGAGCAGGAGGACTGAGTGTCAGGACTCCTGGGTTCTCTCTCTGGCTCTCTGCACCATTTTTCCCGTGGGAACCTTTTACTTTGTTCTCTGACTGCAGCAGAGAAACTTCCACTTTCTGTGGAAATTGAGAAACCTCAGCCCCAGCGCTGATTACTGCAGGGTGTTTGTGTGCTGGTGCCTGTTCCCTTTACCTCCTTCCAGCCCCAGAGATGTCCAGGACATGGGCCAAATGGGCCTCCTGGGTCACAGTGAGAACGACCATGACACCCGTGGCTCTGAGACCTGGCGAAGGGATGAAGCTTGATCCTGTTCTAACGCCAGCCAGCTCGGATCTCAAAGCACCTGAGGAGCCTCTCAGCCCTCAGAGAGAGAGGAGGGTCCCTATCCCCTCGGCACGGATGGGCAAAGGGGCAGAACAAACACTAAAACCCAGGAGTCCTGACTCCCAGCACCCCCCTGCTCCACTCCAACCCACTTGTGACAAAGTGGAGATATTCTTGGGGAGGGGCAAAGGGACGGCTCGGAGTGGGGGGCTGGAAAGGGGAGCCCCCCCATAAGGGAGCTCGGGAGCAGGGACTGAGGACGGGTTAGTATCAGTGGTGGGATCAGCGCGGAGTTCCAGCCGTTAACACAGGCCCATGGCCCAGATAAGAGCCGCTCATCCTTGTTTTGGTGCAAAAAGCCAGATTTGGGAAGAATGATTCTTCGAATCTCTAAATCACTGAAAGGAGATTACATGAGGGGAGTTTCTTACGGGAGTGGCCCCAGCTGAGAACAGGGCCCCGTTGTGCCAGCTGCTGCCCAGACACTCAGCAAGACACAGTCCCTGCCCCTAAAAAATTACAATGGACAATAGGTGGGAGGGGAAACTGAGGTACAGTGACTGGCCCGTTATCGTACAGTACGTCCATGGCAGATCTAGGGGTACGACCCAGGGTCCTGTGTCCCACTGCAGTGCTCTAGCCACTGGACCGCACTGTCTCACCACAGTTTGTTCAAGCATTGAAAATACCATGGGGGCTTCTCAAACACAGAGGGAGAGCCATTCCCTGCCCAGCAAGCTCATAGTGCCCCACCCCAGAGCAGGCTGCATTTCACTGCTGATTGAAACGCTCAACAGCTGGGCAAGCTGTGACGGGGTCTGAGGTCACATGGGGCAGACCAGGCTAGATTGAACTACTGTTCAGAGACAGCATGGCATTTGGGTTAGAGCCGGGGCCGGGAGCCAAGACTCCCGGGCTCTGGGAGGGGAAAGAAGGGGAGTGGGGTGTGCTGGGTTAGAGCAGGGGGCTGGGAGTCAGGGTGCCTGGGTTCTATCCCCAGCTCTTGGAGTTGTACCATTACCCAGAGAGAACATGCTCAGACCGGTTTGGTAACAGCAGACACTGGCTCTCCCCAGGATGTGGCCAGAGACACGCAGAGATGGGACCCGATAAACACTCTAGTTATCAGAGGGGAAGCAGCAGAGGAAGTGGTGCAGAGCTTCAGGATGGGCTGGGGGTGCTCTCCTCTTGCAGTCAGTGCTGGCCCCAGTACCCCAGGGGGGACACTAGGGGGCGCTGTGCTGCAGGCAGAGGGTGGGGGGCGCAGTAGGGGGCGCTCACATCTGGCAGTCCAGGCTGATCTCTGCTGGTGGTGCTCTGCTGTTCCCAGCTGAGACACTGAACCCGACCCTGCCCCTGTGGCTAGTATACCCCTTCCCCATGTGGCTCTTTCCCAAGGGCTCAGGATATGGTCTTAGGGTCCCTGTCACATCCCAACGTGGCTAGTTCCCCTCCACGTCCCTGAATCTTGACGCACGTGTCAGCTCCACAAAGGAACCATCCTCTGGTCCTGCCCTGAAACTGCCCTCTGCGTTGCTGCGAGCTGTCAAACAGTCCACAGGCCCCTCTCCAGAAATGGCTGCATTTCACCCCTGAGCCTGTAAGCCCAGCACACACGGCCCACAAAGCACGCGGGGGTGGAAATGCAACTGATCCTTGCTCCGTCGGGTAAATCTCTGAGCTTTACTCCTTACCTGGTTAGGAAATTCTTTTACGAAGGGCCATAGGTGTAAAATACCTGGTCACGCACCCCATCCCACGGCCGGACACAGCTAGGGGCATTTCCTGGCACAGACGAGCTGTCTCCCAGAAACGCTGCAGGTGAATCATTCCCGGCCCCTTTCCCCTCCCAGGCTGCAGAGCGCTGTGTGCTGGACGGAGATGGCCCTTGTGCTGTTCCCTGCCCTTTGCCTTCTGAGTGGTGAGTATTGTCACACAGACACACACAGAGCCCTTTGGGGCAACATTTTCCCAGGCCTGGGAGTCTGTCTACACTGCAAGAAGGGCGCTGAGTACTGGGGTTAAATCGCAGTCAAGTCATAGAATATTAGAGTTGGAAGGGACCTCAGGAGGTGTCTAGTCCAACCCCCTGCTCAGAGCAGGACTAACCGCAGCTAAATCATCCCAGCCAGGGCTTTGTCAAGACGCAGCTTAAAAATCTCTAAAGATGGAAATTCCACCACCTCCCTAGGTAACCCATTCCAGTGCTTCACCAACCTCCTAGGGAAAACTTTTTCCTAATGTCCAACCTAGACCTCCCGCACTGCAACTTGAGACCATTGCTCCTTGTTCTGTCATCTACCACCACTGAGAACAGCCTAGCTCCATCCTCCCTGCCATCCCCTTTCAGGTATTTAAAGGCTGCTATCAAATCCCGCTTCATTCTTCTCTTCTGCAGACTAAACAAGCCCAGTTCCCTCAGTCTCTCCTCATAAGTCCT
The DNA here is from genome assembly GCF_026122565.2 of Emydura macquarii macquarii. Taxonomy (NCBI): domain Eukaryota; kingdom Metazoa; phylum Chordata; order Testudines; family Chelidae; genus Emydura; species Emydura macquarii. Next base: position 28,829 of record NW_027133115.1, on the reverse strand, counting down.
GTGCTCCAGCCCCCTCATCATTTTTGTTGCCCTCCACTGGACTCTCTCCAACTTGTCCACATCCTTTTTGTAGTGGGGGCCCCAAAACTGGACACAATACTCCAGATGTGGTCTCACCAATGCCGAATAGAGGGGAACAATCACTTCCCTCCATCTGCTAGAAATGCTCCTACTAATGCAGCCCAATATGCTATTAGCCTTCTTGGCAACCAGGGCACACTGCTGACTCACATCCAGCTTCTTATCCACTGTAACCCCCAGGTCCTTTTCTGCAGAACTGCTGCCTAGCTCGTTGGTCCCCAGGCTGTAGCTGTGCCTGGGATTCTTCCGTCCTTGTCTTTGTTGAACCTCATCAGGTTTCTTTTGGCCCAATCCTCCAATTTGTCTAAGTCACTCTGTATCCTATCACTACCTTCCAGCATATCTACCACTCCCTCTAGCTTAGTGTCAGTGCAAACTTGCTGAGGGTGCATCCACCCCTTCCTCCAGATCGTTAATGAAGATGTTCAACAAAACCGGCCCCAGCACCGACCCCTGGGGAACTCCGCTTGTGACCAGCTTCCAGCTAGACATGGAACCATTGATCACTACTCGTTGAGCCCTATGCTCTAGCCAGTTCTCTATCCATGTTATAGTCCATTCATCCAACCCATACTTCTTTAACTTGCTGATAAGAATACTGTGGGAGACTGTATCAAAAGCTTTGCTAAAGTCAAGGTATATCACGTCCACCGCTTTCCCCACATCCACAGAGCCAGTCACCTCTTCATAGAAAGCAATCAGGTTGGTCAGGCATGACTTGCCCTTGCTGAATCCATGTTGACTGTTCCTGATCACCTTCCTCTCTTCCAAGTGCCTTAAAATGGATTCCTTGAGGACTTGCACCATGATTTTTCCAGGGATTGAGGTGAGGTTGACCGGCCTGTAGTTCCCTGGATCCTTTTTCCTCCCTTTTTCCTCCCTTTCTTGATGATGGGCACTAGATTTGCCTTTTTCCAATCATTAGGCACCTCCCCCATTCACCACAAGCTTTCAAAGATAATGGCCAATGATTCTGAAATCACATCAGCCAACTCCCTCAGCACCCTCGGGTGCATTGCATCTGGCTCCATGGACTTGTGTATCTTCAATCTTTCTAAATAGTCCTGGACCTGTTCCTTCAGCACTGCGGGATGTTCACCTCCTCCCCATGCTCTGGGAAACAGTTTAGCCACTTGTATGACATCTGGCTCCCGCTCCGGCAGGTCCACAGTCAAGCGTGCCTTTACTGCCGCCACTCGGTGAGAGGCTGCTATTGCATGAGGCTCTGTATCGATTCCTTGAGGAAGAACCACTCTCTTCAGGAGATCAGTCACGGCTCCAGTGCTTTGTAGAGCCTCAACCCTGAATATTCCAACCCCATCTAGAGCTGACGTTCAGTGGGATAGGTGAAGGGAGTTGAACTATCTTCCCCATTGAAACCTTCTAATGTCTGCCATGCCTCAATGGGCAATTCCTTAGCTGCTGGGCTGTGTCTGGCGCATAGATAGGACACCTCGGCGCCGGTGTCCAGTAAGAGGTCCTGTTTTATCTTCCCGAACGTCCCCAATACTAGCGCTCTCACAGTCGGCCTCCTCCAGTGATCCTCATTCACCGGCGCAACAGTCTCTAGGGCAGGGGGGAAGCTCGGCCCCTTCACAAAAGATCTTCTCTCTGCCCTGAAAGAGCTGCCGCTGTTTGCTTGTTCCCCTCATGCAGCGCCAGCCTCTTGAGTAGCTCGCTTGGTTCTAAGCCATGGACGGCTCCCTTCGCCTCATACTTCAGGAGCTGCGCCCACACAGCATTCCCTCATTGCTGCCGTTCTGACAGTGGCTGTGTAGACGTCTGCCATCTGTCCTCTGGGCTGCCCTTCTCCAAGACTTACCTTTTTCTTCCCAGCATGAGACCGCTCCCTGATGCTCACCGCGGACACCTTTTTCCTTGATCCTGGGAGAGCCTCCCTCCGAAGGTCCTATGCCACCCTAATCCTTTCTCCCATCATGCCCAGCGGAGTAATTGCTGGGTCAATGGGCCCCAAAGTTACCCTTAGGGTCAGCAACAGACCTTGTCCGAGCGCTTCCCGAAATTCAGCTGCGTCCAGCCGCATGGCCCCCGCCAGCCTGAATAACACTTTCTTCCTCAGGCTGGACTTTCCTGGCCTCTCCTGAGCCTGCTGCCGGTCGGAACAGAACCTCCCGATGTCACCGGCTCCTGGGACGTGGAACTTGTAAATGTTCTGTAGTTCTTCTGAATTGTCGGGTGTGGCCCCCGTTTGCACTGCGGGGGCAGCACGTAAAATCCTCCGCCGACATGCACTCCCTGGGCAGTGACACCGAATCACCGCTATGTAGATTGGGGACACAGCCCACCCAATCAAGCACGGTGTCGCGGGTTAAAGGCCCCAGTGTCTTTCCCAGAGCTCACGCCTCATCTGGTGTACAAGACCTGTACTCGAGCCGGGTCTCCGTAGGTCTTCCCTTTCTAATTAGCCATTTGGGAGTCCTTCTGGGAGACTTCTCCCTGGAGCTGAGTCATTTGACCCTTTTGCTCCCCGACGTGAGCTTGCAACTCTCTAGCTGCTTTTTCCCACCCCTACCACAGGGCTCTCTTGGCCAGCTTCTTAGTGGATTTAGGTTTCCCTACTATAAATTCCTCCCACCGAACACAAAGGTCTGTGTATGCAGAACCTCCCACAAAGAAATCCTCCACCCAAGGGCTTTTCTTTTCCCCCAAGAAATCAAGCCAGAAACACAAACTGTTTTTCTTTGTTTTCTGCTCCCAATCAGAGGTTCCGTATCTTCGGGCAGAGTCCATTCCTTCTCCTCGAAAGCTGTACCCAGCGGAACAACCCCCGCTCTGCCCACATCCCTCCTGGCGGCTGAGCTCAGCAAAGACGAAGGAACACACTGCTCTGTAACGTGACAGGACCTACTCCTGGCACCTGCTCGACCGCTGGGGCAGCTGAACGCAGATCCACTTGCAGGATCTGGCCAGGCGGTTGCACTGTGCACACAGGAGGTGGCTAACGCCTGTCTCCCACACAGGCGCTCCTGGCCTCCGCTCTGACACGCTTAGGTCAGAGACCCCCCCCTGGGCTCAGCCAGGTGAATAGGGCTTTCTGGCAGGCAAGGCCTCGTCCCAATGCTCTGGGCTGGGACCCCTACTGGGCACAAGCCCGGCTGTCACCGGGCTGTCCTCACTGGCCCAGGTGCTGGGGTCCTCCCTCGGGCTCTGGCCCCGGAGGAGGCCACAGCGCCTTCCAAACCAAGGGGAAACTGTTCGCTTTCGGCGAGCCAGCAGTCTATCGCTCTAGCCCTCAGGCAGGGCGAACAAACAGTTTAGTGCCCCGGCCCTCAGACGGGGTGGCTAGGGAAGGGGAGGGGAGGGGGACGCAGGCCCACCCGTCTCCACTGCGTCCCAGCCCAGGGCCCTAGCAGTGGCAAAAGCGGTTGCCACCGTGTCAGCGGGGCTCCTGCCACAACACGCCGACCAGGCCTCAGATTCAGCCACAGGCTTTGGCTGCCCCTGGGCTACTTCCTCCCCGCTGGCCCAGTACCTGTCTCCTCGGTATCGTGGGGGTACTCGGTGCAGGGTAGGCCCGTCAGTCCCTCCTCATCCACGGGCGGCAATGCGGGGAGCGCCTCCTCGAGGTCATTGGGCGCGGGGAGTGGCTCGGCTTCCGGCAGCTCCTCCAGGTCCTGTCCTGCCTCGGGGGGTATCCTCCACCCAGGTTGCTCCAGGGTCTCCGCCCCATCCCGGGGCTCCGGTGGCTCAGTCCAGTCCCAGGGTCTGGGTATCTCAGGCCAGTCACTCTGGCCGGGTTGCCTGGTCCAGCTCCGTGAGGGCCCTACCCAGTCTCCAGGCCCAGGAGGGGCCGGGGTTGGTCAGTGGCTCTGCTCCAGCCTAGGTCTCTGCCAGCGGGGCAGCACATCTGTCTTCAGCAGCGATCTCTCCCAGACTGAGCCCTGGGGCCGGCCTTTTATACCACCCCTTCCTGTGGGGGCTCCGCCCCACTGCCGCTGATTGGGCGCGCCGGGTGGTCCTATCGCGGCCCGGTTCCTTGGTTGCCGGGCAGACTTAGCTGCTGGGCCTGGTTTGGTCCATTCAGGTTGCTGGGGTCCTCCCTCAGGCTCTGGAAACGAATGACAACAGCAGGCAACCAAACTACATCTCCCATGATGCACCACTTGACATTCTGCAATGAAATGTTTTGGTTTTTCAGAATTTTGCCCAAAAGCCAAACTTTCCCACAGGCAAAAGCCCGCCGTTTCCCGACTAGTTCCACTGTGGTGTCTTTTGCCTCTCACACAACAATCCTCGGCTGAGGAGACCCTCAACAACCAGTTGGGATTCAAATAAGCATGTTTATTAACCACACACAACACACCAGGCTGAGCTACACGCACACACGACAGCTCCGGCTGCTTCTTAAGCCATACAACACGATGAGCGCCCCAGAGGGCTCACTGCCTATTTAAAGCGACTCCACCCAGTGGCACATGACCATACAATATGGTGCAGACCCAATTTCTCTCTCCCTTTTACGGATCATTTTGTTCTCTGTTTCCAGATGCCCCTAAAGGCGTGAATCTCACGGCTACACCTGGGACTGTCCTGCGTGAAGGGGACCCAGTGAAGTTAAGGTGCCGTTTCAGCCGCAGCGTCCCCGCTGCCGTCACCTACACCTGGTACAAGGATAACAGCAGCCTGGGGCTGTCCCAGCCGGAGCTGGCGCTTCAAAGCGTGACAGCCACAGACGCTGGGGAATATCGCTGCGAGGTTCACAACCAGGCTGGGCTGGGCCGCTCACTTCCCGTCACCATCCAGGGTAAGCATGCAACCCCCAAGCTGAAGGGGGAGCTCAGAGGCAATGGCTGAGCATCTGAACAGCAGGTCTGCTGTCTCCAAAGATGCGGGTTCAAATCCTACCACATTCGCTTTGCTCCTGCGGCAGAGCAGTGGAACCTGCTGAGGTTTATGCCCCTTGGAAAGGACTCGATCCCAGGCTACAGCTCCCAAGACGCAGCCTTTGCCCCTGTGATTTGCTCTCAATTCCCCTTCCGCCCACTGTTGTGTTAGGTCCTATGTCCTTCCTCCACCCCAGAGGTGTCCGCACTTTCCTGCTGGGGAGCAGTCACTGTGCAGCTGTTACCATCTGTCCTGCCCCAGAGGTGGCTGCATCTCCACACTCGGCGAGCCGTCCCCCTGTGGTGTTGCTGTGTGGCTGTTCTGCAGCAGCTCCTCCCCAGAGGTGGCTGCATCTCAGCACCACGTGACCCATCCCACCGCAGTGTCACTGTGTGACTGATTGACAGGGCACAGACTGAGCCCCTGGCAGGGGAACCTGGTATCGGGGAGGCAGGAATGGGCGGCCTGGCTTAGGGGTTAGATTGGGGGACCCTGGTGTGGAGGGGACATGGGGGGCACAGAGGGCCCCTGCTATGGGGAAGAGGTTGCCGGGAGTCCCTGACCAAGAGCGGGAAATGGGAAGGGGGCGCACTGGGACTGTGGGGAGGGAGAGGATGAGGGGAGCTCTGCCAACACCGGCTATGAAGTGGGCCACCCCAGCTGATTGTTTCAACTAAGCCAAACAGTTCCCCACCCCAGGGCACCCCAAAGGGCTGGGTTAGGCAGGGAGCGCTATAGGGCAGGGAGCACCCAGCACAACGGAGCTGCACGAAGCTGGGCAAAGAACCCTGGAGTCCTGGATCCCAGCCCCTCCTCTCTAACCACTAGCCCGCACTCCCGTCGGCAGGAGAAGGCGTAATTACCTTATAGGGGGTCCTGCAGCCACGGCTCCCATGGCCGATCTGGCTGGAGGGAAGCTGAGTGATCAGTCCAGCGGACAGTGAAAAGGGAAGCGGCACCGGGGGGGGAGGGGAGAGGGTGAAGGCTCGGGAGCGCTGTGCTGCAGGGGGCAGGGTGGGGGCAGCTCTCCCCTGCAGTCAGGGCTGGCCCCAATGCCCCAGGGCGGCACTAGGGGGCGCTGTGCCAGGGGCAGGCTGGGGGCGCTCACCCCAAAGGGCACTGATTGCTCTCAGTCCAGACCTGGCCTGGGCACAGACCGTCGGGGGTGATCGTGTCCGGGCCCGGCCATGGGGTGTCACACTCAGTCCCACCTCTAACTGCAGTGCCCTCAGCCCTGCCCCACACAGAGGGGTCCTTCTCCGGCCCTGCGCCTATGTCCCCCCCACATGGACACACCTGGAATTACAGCGAAGGTCCGCACGGCCCGTGCTGTAAGTTCCCTTGTACCGTGGGCTGCGGCCTGCTCCCGGGGCAGTTCTCACCCCTGGGGTGGGGGTTTCCTTCTGGTGGCACTCTGCCCTGCCCCTGTGAATGAGCCCCCCTTCCAATGCTGTCCCTGGTCTGGTCTATCGGCCCCTCTGCTGGCCCAGTCTCCACCTCCTGGCCCACCCCTTCCCGCGGCGGTGTCAGCAGCTGTCATGGAGCCACCGTGGATCGCGTGCTCCGGGGCAGCAACGCAGCAAATCTGTTATAGCCCTGCACAGCCGACACCCCCAGAAATGGGGACCGGAGAGTGACGCAATGTAAGCAGCACAAACCCCCTGCTCTAACCACTAGACCCCTCTCCCAGCACTGGGAATAGACCAAGGAAGCCTGACTCTCATCCTTACCCTACTCCCCTCCCCAAGCCAGGGATGGAACCCAGGAGTCCTGACTCCCAGCCCCCCTCTAACCTGACTCCCCGTCCCCCCTGTTCTAACGGACTAGACCCCACTCTCCTCCCAGAGCTGGGCATAGAACCCAGGAGTCCTGGCTCCCAGCCCCCTGCTCTAACCACTCACCACAACTACTGTCCATAGGGGCAGACATCGCACACGTATCTCAAGCTGGGGTGTGATCGTTGTTCTTCACACCCTCTTTCGCACTGTGTCTGTCTGTGTCCCCAGCAGAAAATCCTGTGCTCCGGGGATATTCCCAGCCCCAGACCACAATGGAGACTATTATACCAGGCCGGGGGCTATTCTAACTGCGCCTGGTCGAGGTCCATGCAATCCACGGTCCCCTCTGCGCTGCCGGGATCCTGAACCGCAAACACCCCCAGCAGCGTTCACCCTCCTCTAGGAGCTGGGAAAAACCAAACTCCTGGACACGGCGGCCCAGCTGCAGCCCAGACCCTGCTTACGGGTGGGAATTTGTGCTGTCAAATGCCCGGTTCTCCTAACTTTAATTTGCCCCTAGAATTTCCTGCCTGTCTCCTTTTTGGGATTTCAAATCTCCTTTGTGCACCTCTTCTGTGTCCCCTGGGAATTGCTGCTCACGTCTCACCTTTAACTCCAAGTTAACCCAAGTTTTTTGTCTAGGAATTTCCACAGTATTTTATAGAGTTGATATAGAGAAAGAAATACCCCCAATCCTCTGCATTTCAGAGCTATTTATTCACGATCGAGTTCTCCGGAGAAGCGACAGTCGATTAACACCAGCTGGGGGTCTGGCCCACTGAGTCCAATGGCTCCTGTTTGTGTTTAAGATCCAGGCAGTGCAGAGGGGGCCCCGGCTGGTCGGGATTTTGGAAGAGCTCAGCGGGAACCGGCTCGGGAATAATCCAGCTGGCTGTAAATATCCTGGCATGGTCTTTGGACGTTCTGTAGACCAAAACCAGGGAGAGCTAGTGAGATCCCAGCTCAACAGCCCCCAGGACCAGGGGGCGGTGCTGCTGCTCTGTGGCTGCGAGAATCTCCCCTGAGCCGGTAGCAGGACGGGGTCTGACACACACACTCAGACAGTGCCGATTCCACCCAGCAGGGGGCAGGGATTTGCACTGCGGAGGGGCTGCAGCCACACACACACACTCCAGCCAGCAGGGGACAGGGGGTCGGGGGGACCCCTCCCACTCAGGGGGAAGGAAGGGGGAGGAACGCTGGGCTCACCTCATAGATCGGCTCTGCCTCTGGCTTGTGGGAAAGCTCAGCACCTCCTGGGAAAGAGAAGAATCGTTTCTGTTAATAAATCCGGGTCCGCCCAAATCACCAGATCCTTGAATCCCCCCGTGAGTCTCCCACCAGCCCCCCAGACCAACTGCCCCATCCCCTGAAGTGTCTCCAATGACCCCCCCCAGCCTCCAACTCACGAGTGTTTCCTCTCACACCACCAGCCCCAACCCCCCGTATTCCTCCAATTGTCTCCCACCAGCCCCCCACAAACCACCCCATGTGTCTCACCAGCCCCCCACCACTGTGTTCCCCCGAGTATCTCCCACCAGCCCCCCTGAACCACCCGCCTCCACCTCCCCAAATCACCCACAGTCTCTCCCCCAAATCCACTGGTCCAACCCCCAGAATCCCCCGTGTCCTCCCCATCTCCCAAATCTCCTCATACGTCTTCCACCAGCCACCCACCCGTGTCCACCAAATATCTGCCACCAGGGGCCCCCGACCACTAGCTCCCACCCCTCCGAACCCTCCCCGAGGAGCAGTGGTCCCCAAACGTTTTCAATCATGCCCCCCAACCCCTCACGGTCTGCGCCCCATTGGGAGCCGCTGTCGGGAGCCAGGGGCAGGAGCAGGGTGTGGTCGGAGTTTGGGAGCCGTGGTGGGGCCAGGAGCTGGCCCAGGAGCTGCCCTGGGCTGTGGCCGGAGGTGGGGCCAGAGAGGAGATGGGGGCAGAGGGGGGCTGGGTGGTGCTTCCCCCCGTCCCCTGTGGTGTCTGGCCCGGTCTCCGCCACTTCCCCCTTTCCCGCCCCCCCCCTTTGGGGACCTCTGCTGTAGAAATACGTTTGTAGAAGTTTATCATTTAGAGACACTCCCTCATAAGGGACAGTGGGATGAACATAGGAATTTGGAGACGTGCCCTGGAGGCAGTGGAGTGGGGGTGGAAATTGGGAAGGGAACACAGCTGGGTGTGCAGGAGTTCACCAGGGATGCTGCTCTCCTGTTGGTTTTATTAAAGTTTTATTCCTTCCTCATTCACTGCTTTGTTGTTTAATGAACCCGAGATCCCTCGGTTACATGGTGTAGCCGTGCTGAAGAGGAAGGAAACTGCCCGGATTTTGGAGTTAACTCCTGTGTTTGCAACTGAAAGCGGAGACAAAGGGGGGCATCCGAGGAACACCGGGAGCAATGCCTAGGGCACAGGAGCTTTTGTGGGTATTTGGTGAGCACAATAGTAGCTTGACTGGCCTAAATACAGAAAACAAACAAAAAGGCCCCAACAGGATGTGTTGCGACCTCCTTCCAGTCTGCAAGTGTTGGGTGATGCTGCTGAGAACTGGAAACTAATTCAGACGGAGATTTGAATTAGATGTAGGAGAGATAGGGGCAGAGGAGAAAAATGACATAGCAGAACCTCAGAGTTCCCAGCACCCGAGTTACGAACTGAGCTGTCAATCACACACCTCCTTTGGAACCAGAAGTATGCAGTCAGCAGCAGCCGATACACACACACACACACACACACACACACACACACACACACACACACACACACACACACACACACACACACACACACACACACACACACACACACACACACACACACACACACACACACACACACACACACAGTACAACACTTGGTTAAAGTCAGCTACTAAGAAGAAAGGGAAAGCAGGAGTTTTCTTCTGCACAGTAAAGTTTCAAAGCTGTATTAAGTCAACGTTCAACTGTAAACTTCTGGAAGAACCAGAACGTTTTGTGCAGAGTTGTGAACATTTCAGAGTTACAAACAGCCCCCGTTCCCGAGGCGTTCGTAGCTTTGAGGTTATACTGGAATGTGAAATCACCTGTCTTTCTGGCATGTTGTCGGGGACGAGCCGCTGGGTATTTATAACAACTTTAAGTCTGCAGAAGATGAAAGCCTGAAGTTAAATAAAATACTATCTAAATGTGAGGAACACTGTGTGCCAAAAACGAAAGAGACCTTTGAGAGACAGCTTTTTTTACATGCACGCAAAAAACTGTTGACACCACCGAGCAATATGTCACAGAATTAAGGAAACTCAGTAAAACCTGTGAATTTGGTGAGTTGACAGAGTATCATTCATAGCATTAAAGAGAACGTGTGAAAAGAGGCTGCTCTGTGAAGGAGATTTAACGTTAGATAAAGCTCTCCAGAAAACAATCATTTTGCAGAATGCTGCAAAAGCAGGAAAGTCAAGTGCACTCAGTTAAAGACAGTCTGGTGGATGCCAGTTTTAGGCCTGGCTGCATGTGAGAAACTCAGCGTGGTCAAACGGGTGCTCTCACTACAAGATCATCCTGAACCTGGCTCTGAGGCACTCTTTGGGGAATATGGTGACTTGTTCCAGGGGTTGGGTTGCTCGCAGGGTGAACACACAATCCGGGTAAACAAGCAGGTCCCTCTAGAAAGGTGCCATTTGCACTGCGTGACAAACTCAAGGCTGAGTTTACACGGATGGAAGTGATGCAAGTCACACAAAACACTGAGGCGCCAGCGGAATGGGTGAGCTCCCTAGTCACTGTGGAGAAAAGTAACGGCCGGCTACGCATGCGCTTAGATCCCAGAGACCTCAGCAAGGCTGTGCAAAGAAGGCACGTCACAGCACCAGCCGGAGAAGAGATTGTGGCTCAATGTGCAAACACTCAATGTTCAGTAAATCGGACGTATGCTCAGGTTTTTGGCAGGTAAAATGAACTGAAGGAAGCTCAGAGCTGTGCACATTGAATACCCCGGTTGGAAGGTGCAGATTCTGACGCTTACCCTCCCGCAGAGCTACAGCGCCAGCAGTGTACCACAAAACCATACCTAAGATCTGTGACACATCCATGGATGACATCATCATCTGGGGCTCAACGGCAGAGGACCGCGATTGTCGACGTCAGCAAGTCCTGGATGGAAGGAGAGCTGCAAACCTCAAACTACAGAGGGAGAAAGGTGTTTTCGGGGTCACAGAACTGACTTTGGTTGGGAACGTTCTTTCCAATGAAAGTGTAAAACCTGAGACGAGGAAGATTTCAGCCATTGAAATGATGCCACCTCGCCAGTCAAAGAAAGATGTCCAGCGGGTCCTGGGAATGGTTCATTCTCTTGGGAAATTCACCCCTGATCTATTACCAAAGCAGCGGCTTTGAGAAAACTCCTGGAGGATAAAAGGAATGGGTCGGGTGCGGAACAGGAGGAATCATGGGAGGGTTTAAAACAACAACTGATGCAAGCCCCAGTGTTGACGTTTTATGCACCAGGAAGGCCTGTTAAAATTTCAGCAAATGCTTCACGGTCTGGGTTGGATGCAGAGATTTTACAGAAGCCTGAAGAGTGTTGGAAACCAGTGGAATATGCATCCAAATCACTGACTGAGGCAGAAACCAGATACCCAGAGATGGAGAAGGAGCTTTTAGGAATCTTGTTTGCCTGTGAGAGATTCGATCAGTGTATTTACTGTCAGACAGTGGAGCTGAAATGGAGCACAAGCCCCTGACAGCGTTATTCAGCAAACTGCTGACTGACTGCACCATAAGGGTGCACAGAATGATGATAAAGCTGCAGAAGTGTGAGTTGGTTGTGACCTGCACACCCGGTAAATTCATGTTCACAGCAGATGCACTTTCCAGAGCAGTGGCTCCCACGAAACCAGAGAAGACTTTAGAGACAGAGATGCAGGCCTGTGTCGATCTGATTGTAAAGTCAATGCCCAGAGCTAAGAGGAAACTGCAAGAAATAAGAGAGGAGACGGAGAAAATGGACTCATTGGGAATCCTTAAAGAAGTGATAGTTAAAGGGTGTCCTGAAGAAATGAGCAGTTACTGTCCAAATATCAGAGACGACTGGAACTGCAGACCTGGCCTTCCTGTGATAGATGGGGTGATTTCAAGGGCAGGAAGGTTGTAATTCCAACACGTCTCCCAAAAGAAACGCTACCGAGGATCCACGAGGTCATTTAGGATTTGAGACGTGCAAACAATGAGCACGAGAGGTGCTGTATGGGCCATGGATCAATCACAACATCACTAACGTGGTAGGACGCTGCTTTTCATGCTCGAAATACAAGCCAGACCAACAGGCAGAGCTACTGCGACCCCATCCAGATCCACAACGGCCTTCGGAGAAGTTGGGCACTGACTTATTCACCGGGCAATCCGAGGAGTATTTAATAGTCACAGATTATTAGTCTCTGTACCCAGAAGTTTGCACACTGCACGGCACTAAGAGTGAGTCGGTGAGAGCCGTCACCCTCGACACCACAGAGCTGTGTGCAGCAGTTCACCAGCGGAGCTCTCTGCAGTTTGTGGGATTGAAGTTTTATTCCTTTCTCATTCACTGCTTTGTTATTTAATGAACCCCAAGTTTGTTACACTCCCAAGGGTCTCCCACCAGCCCCCCCAAACACCAGCCCCCCTGTCCCTGAATCCCCCCAAGGGTCTCCCACTGGCCCCCCCAAACACCAGCCCCCCAGTCTCCGAATCCCCCCAAGGGTCTCCCACCGGCCCTGCCCTCCCCCCCAATTCACTGGTCCCCAGCACCAGCCACATCCCATTCCCATTGAAGCAGTGCACCTCTTACCCTGCGCAGCCTGCCGCCAGCGTCTCCTGAGCAGGTAACAAGCCCCCACGCTAACGAGGACAATGAGGACCAGGCTGGCAACCGAGATGCCGGCCACAAGGCCGGGGCTCAGATATTGGCACCTGCCGTAGCCTGAGGGAAGACGGAGGCTGACGTCACGGGCGTCGGGCGCTGACAGCCGCGGCCCAGGGCTTTCCAGCCTGAACCTTAGCCGTGCCAGCCGCCCTGAGACATCAGGGACCTTACGGACCTACCTAGGACAGTGATGACTACGGGGGGCGAACGGCCCAGCCCAATCTGGTTGTGAACCTCGCAGCGATATTCCCCAGCGTCTGTGGCTGTCATGTTTTGAAGCGCCAGCTCCGGCTGGGACAACCCCAGGCTGCTGTTATCCTTGTACCAGGTGTAGGTGACGGTGGCAGGGACGCTGCGGCTGAAACGGCACCTTAACTTCACCAGTTCCCCTTCGCACAGGACAGTCCCGGGCGTAGCCGTGATGTTCACACCTTTCGGGGCACCTGGAAACAGAGGGAGAACGGAGCTGTGAAAAGGGTGAGAAAAACTGGGTTTGTGCCAAGCGCCAGCCTGCGGTGCGGTGTCGCTTTAAATAGGTGGTGAGCCCTCCGGGGCGCTCACCGTGTTGCATGCTTTCGAAGGCAGCTGGAGCAGCCGGGCGTGCATGTAGCTCAGCCTGGCGCGCTGCGTGTGGTTAATAGACACGCTTACTTGAACCCTGCCTGCTTGTGGGGTCCCTCACCCGATGATGGTTGTTGAAAAGGCAAAGGCCGTTGGAACTGGAGGGAGGGGCTCTGGGGGAAACGGGCCCTTTTCGGCAAACCAGTGAAAGCCAAAAGGTTTCAGTTCAAAGACCGAGCAGACCGTGATCAAAGATTTGCTCCCTGTGTAGGGACTTCTAGAAGGGATCATCGAGTCACTGCTTCACCGTCTCTAAATCGACAGAGCTCCTGGAGTGGCCCACGCTACGGCAGGTTTTCCAACCCTTTAATCACGGTCTGAGACCAGGCCCGGAACAAAGAATGCAGGTGGGACTGGCAGGGATAAGGGGCTGGCTTCTGGGAGAGGCTGGCTGCCCTCTCCCGGGGCAGAGGGAGGGACCGAGAGATCCTGAAATGGGATGAATTGCAGCGCAGTGGGTGCATTGCCTTGGCTTGGCCGGGGTGTCTGACGTCTTCGCCTCTGCATCTCTGCGCTGAGCTAAGGGGTTTCGAGGCGGGGTTAACAAACACCACGCTGCTTGGCAAAGGCTGCCGGGCATCCCTGCCGGGCGTGGCTGGGGTGCACGGCTCCCGGGAGTGCGTGCAAGGAGCTGTCTGAGCTGGATTCGCCGGGCACAGCTCCCAGGGTGAAGCAAGCAGGCTGGAGACCAGTGGCTCCGTCTCAGAGGTGCTGAGGCCACGGGGCTGGCCCTGAAGGCAGAGTGGGACCCATGGGGGCTGCCCCAAGGGAGGAGGTTCCTCTAAGGCCTTTGTTCTCAACCCGTCGTCTGTGGAGCTCTGGGGGCCGCAGACCGGGTCTAAGATTTCCATGGGGGCTGCAATGCCATTCGCAATTTTTTAGGGGTTCACAAGTGAAAAAAGGGTGAAAACCCTGAGCTAGGCTGACGGGCCCATTTTCAAATCTCTGCTTTCTGCGTAGGGCCTTACAGACGGGGATCAACTCACCCCGTCCCTTCCCTTGGTGAAGCTAAGCAGACGGAGCTCTGGAGTCGGTCAATCAAAGGCAGGTTTCAATCATTGTCTCATTCTCCTGGCTCTTTTCTCTCCCCTCCCCAGCTGATCAGCCGCCTTCTGCAATTGTGGGCCCCGGGCCTGGACACAGGACCCCAGCAGCGGTCGCACCGGGGCCAAACCCAGAGGGAAAATAACCTCTGCTTCTATTCCAGATTCCCTGTTCCTGCACCCAGGACCGGACTGGGCGCTCATGGCGAGTCTTTATCCACTGCGCTGCCCGCGACGACCCTTCCCCGCCCTGGTCTTATGGCAAAAGGTACAACCCCAGCCCTGCCCTTCTCCCCTCCCGCCCCCCGTAGGTCTCTTTTCACGTCACTGGCAGTGACCCCAGACAATGATGGGGATGGGGGGATGTGGACAGCCCGACCCCGTTGGCGGCCTGGCAGAGATATTCTGCAGCATTCTTTGCCATGACGCTTCCCAGCACCATTCCCACGGGAATCCCTCCCGCCTCTGGCCGTCCTGGTCCCAGGCCTAGGAGCTGGGGGTGGAGAGGCTGCTGGTGGGATCGCACGTGAACGTCACCGATTCCCCTTCCCGCGGGCTGCTGCCAGGCGAGGCTGTAATGTGGACGCCTGTAGGGGCATGGCCACAGGGGGGAGGGGCAAGACAGACACACGGGGTGGGAACAGAGCAAAACAGTCAGGGGGACCTGATCCAGAATGGGCTAGCGACCTAGGGCAGGGAGAGGGCCATGGCCTGGCTCATGTGGGTCCACGGGGCCAGAACAGGCAGGGAGACATGGGGATAAGGGGCAGGGGATCCCCCAGAAGACCCTGGGGCACAAGGTGGGGGGGGGAGGAGGTTTGATCCAGAGGGGGCTGGGGATCCAAGGCAGGGGGTGGGGAAGCGGTGCATTGCCCAGGGGTGGGGGCACAGTGCAGGTGGGAGGGAAGGGCCTGGCCCAGAGGGTGGGTGGGACCCATGGGAAGCTTGTGTGTGGGACAGAAACTGAATTTGTCACTGATGGACCCAGCCAGGGGAATGATGGAGGTGGCTGCGGGAACGATGGAGGTGGGAGGGTGATGGAGGTGGGGGTGGAATACGAGGCCGGGAGACGAGGCGGGCAGGGACGACGCAGGGGGACGAGGCGGGGGACGCGGGGCTGCTCCAGGAGGCCGTGTGGGGAGCCGGGGGGGCGGCTGGGAGGGGGGAGGCTCTCGCCAGCCCTCGCTGCTTACCCTGAACTTCGACCGATTCCCTCGCCGAGAGGCTCAGATACACCCAGCCGGGGCCGGACACCCAGACACCGCACGAGTAGTTCCCTCCGTCAGAGACGTCTGCCTTGTCAGTGCGGAAATCCTGCCCGGCTCCTGGCAGCCACACGTCCCCGCGGGACCAGACGTACCCGGCCCCGGGCCCCAGGGCACCAGCCTGGCAGCGCAGCGTAAACCCATCGCCTGCCTTTATCGCCGCCTTCCCGCCCGGCCACAAAACCTCCACGCTGGGCACGTTCGGGGCGACTGAGGGCGAGAGTTTGTCAGCGGGGCCCTGAACGAAGGGGCAGGTCCCTCCCCCTCCAGCCGCCTGGGGCAAGGACATTAGCTAGAGCCACAGGACAGATTTTGAGGGAATAGGACCCAGGCGTCCTGGCTCCCGACCCCCCATCCTGTGCTGTAACCACTAGACCCCACTCCCCTCCCACAGCTGGGGACAGAACCCAGGCGTCCTGACTCCCAGCCCCCCGCTGCGCCCAGGCCATGTCTGGAAGCAGGGCTCACCTGGCCCCGGGGGCTGGGGCTGGTCGGAGCCGCACCCATCCCAGTATCCGTCCACCAGGCATCTCAGCGCCACGCCGGGGGGCAGCCGGGACGGGGATATCGGCAGCTCGGTCACCTTCTCCCCAGCCTGGGTTTGCCCTGGGCTCCGCCGCGCGCCGTCTGCGTCGTACCAGGAGGGGCGATGGGGGCAGGCGTCCGGCACGGAGCAGGTGAGGGAGGGTCCCGGGTCCATTAGGCTCCCCAGGCGGGGCTGGCACGGAGAGGCTGTGAGGAGAGGGAGGTCGGGAGCCGTTGAACCCTGCGGGGCCCTGGGTTGGCCCCGATTCCAGGGGCCACAGCCTGGCTGTGGGGAGGGGAGCAGCCCTCAGGGTGGCGGGTGCGGCACAGACGGGGCAACGAGGGCTTCGGGGCGCTGGGGGAGGGGCAAACATTAGCTAGAGACACAGGAAGCGCTGGGAGTGCCCGGAGGGGCAGAGCCGCTATGGGGGGCCCCACACATCGGGCCCCAGGTCCCCCCCTCCGATTCCCCTCACACCTGCTGCCTCTCACTGGCTGCAGGGTCCGTCTCAGCAGCTCTTCAGCACAGGCCACGGGTTAGACAGAGAGACACGGCTCTGCCAGCACAGCCTGGGGATCTGAGCCACAGGTCCCCCTGCTCTCACCACTGCCCCCCACTGCCTCCCAGAGCCGGGGAGAGGACCCGGGAGTCCTGGATCCCAGCTGTGACCACTAGACAACACGCTCCCAGTGCCCCAGCAGCATGTGAGCATGTGAGAGAGGCAGCGCCGAGGACTGGGACTGCAGAGCAGGGCAGAAATGGGGCGTGTGTGACACTGGGTGTGCGTGTGTGTGTGTGTCTGTGTGTGTGCTGCATGTGGTTCTCTAAGCTTATTCACGTGCCCCTGCATTGAACAGGAGGTGTTCGAAGGAAGCTGGTTACCGGAGACATTGAGCTGCTGTCCTGGTTCACTCTTCCAGGCATCTCTCTCTGTCACAAACCGGAAGCGGTAGGTGCCCCTGTCGCTGGGGCTCAGCCGGGCCAGCCGCAGGGAGCAGTTGTTCTGCTGGTCCCCCAGGTAGCGGACGCGTCCCTTAAAGGCAGCGTTGATGCGATCGTTGTCTGAGTGATACACGGTTTGATCACTGCCCAGTATCCAGATCACGGCTGTGACAGTCTCCCCTGCAGGGTAGCTGAAGGAGCAGCGGATGGTCACGCAGGACCCGACCCATCCAGCAAGGGGCCCTGCAGTGAATGTCACGCCCCACGTCTGGGCGTAGGTGCCTGTGGGGGACACGAATTGTTGGGATCAGGCTGGTGCCCGTCCCTGGCGAGCTGGGAGCCTGTCCCACGGGCTGGGCTCGGCCCCGCAATCAGGGGCTTTAACACAGAGTCAGTGATGTTGTGTTGTGGGGCTGTCTGAGCTCCTTCCCCCCCGGCGTGTGGGTGACAATGAGCCCTGCCGACTCCCACGGGAACTGGGGAAGGGGATATTGGAGTTTTGGAGATTCCTCCCCCCTCCACCGCCTGGCCATCAGCAGGGAGCAAAGATCTCCAGGTCTGTGTGACAATACTCACCACTCAGCAGGCAAAGGGCAGGGAACAGCACAAGGGCCATCTCCGTCCGGCACACAGCGCTCTGCGGGCCTGGGGGGGGAAAGGGGTCGGGAATGATTCACCTGCAGCATTTCTGGGACACAGCTCGTCTGTGCTGGGCAATACCCCCAGCATCATCCGGCCGCAGGATCAGCGGCGCAGCCCGGTGTATCACACCTAGGCCGCTCATAAAATAATTTCCTAACCAGTAAAGCCCAATGGAGCAAGGGTCGGCTGCATTTCCATCCCTGTGTGCTTTGCAGGCCGTGTGTGCAGGGCTTACAGCCTCGGGGGTGAAATGCAGCCACGTCTGGGGAGGAGTGCACTGCCTGATTGACAGCTCACAGCAACGTGAAGGGCGGTTTCAGGGCAGGACCGGAGGAAGCTTCTTGTGTGGAGGTGACACGTGTGCGGAGATGCAGGGGAGGCAGAAAGGCACTACCATGTTGGGGTGTGACAGGGACCTTGAGATAGAGCCATGGAGGGTTTAACAGCCACAAGGGGCAGGGTCGGGTTCAGTGTCTCAGCTGGGAACAGCAGAGCACCACAAGCAGAGACCATCCCGGATTGGGAGATGAGAGCCCCCTACTGAACCCCCCACCCCCTGCCTGCTGCACAGCACCCACTAGTGCCCCCCTGGGGTACTGGGCCAGCACTGACTGCAAGAGCAGAGGGCCCCCTACTCAGCCCCCCGGCCCATCCTGTAGCTCTGCAGCCCCATCACTTCCTCTGCTGCCTCCTCTCCGATAACTACATAGTTTATTGGGTCCCTTCTCGGTGTGTCTGTGAGCACATCCTGGGCAGAGCCAGCGTCTGCTGTTACCAAACCACTCTGAGAACGATCTCTCTGCGTAATGGTACAGCTGGCCAGCGAGCGTCTCAGGGCCAGGGTTTGTCTGAAAATGTCCCCTCCAAGAGCCAGGCAAAGAACCCAGGAGTCCCAGCTCTAACCCAAATGCCATGCTCTCTCTGAACAGTACTTCAATCTAGCATGGTCTCCCCCATATGATCTCAGCCCCCATCACAGCTTGCCCAGCTCTTGATCTTTTCAACCAGCACTGAAAGGCAGCCTGCTCTGGGGTGGGGCACAGCCTCTGTTTAACAGCGCAGGTCGATGTTGCTCTACCATGTTCAGTCCCCATATCTTACACTGAGAGCTCGTCCCACAGGGACTGGCTCGCACTCTGTGTTTGGGAAGTTCCCAGGGTATTGTCAAGGCTAGCCTGAGCTGTGGTGAGACCGTGTGTTCCCGTGGCTAGCGCACTGCAGTGGGACACAGGGCCCCGGCTTCTACTGCAGGGTCTGCCATGGACCTGCTGTACCTCAGTGGGCAAGTCGCTTCCCTGCCCTATGCCTCAGTTTCCTTTTCCACCTATTGTCTATTTTAATTGTGGTTTTGTTGGGGCAGAGTCTCTCCCTGTGTCTGGGCAGCACCCGGCACTACGGGGCCCTGATCTCAGCTGGGGCCGCTCCCGTAAGAAACTCTCACCCTTTAATCTCCTTTCAGTGATTTAGAGATTCGAAGAATCGTTCTCCCCGTATCTGGCTTTTTGCCCCAAAACAAGGAAGAGCGGCTCTTACCTGGGCCATGGGCCTGTGTTAGCAGCTGGGACTCGGATCTGATCCCACCGCTGACACTAACGGGTGAGCAGGAATGTTGGATGGGGCAAGTTCATCGAGATCTGTGGCAATAGCCCCAGGTGCTGTGAGTGGCTGGTGGCTCAGGGCAGGAAAGGGAACCAAGATAGCGTGTTCCTGGCCTTAAAGGCAACGTGCTTGCTGGATAAGATTGCTGTGAGCCAGGACTCCTGGGTTCTATGCCTGGCGGTGGGAGGGGAGTAGGGACTAGTGGTCAGAGCGGGGAGGCTGGAGGGAGGTTACTGGTGGAGCTCCGCAGGGATCGGTCTTGGAACCAATCTTATTTAACATTTTTATTAGGCACCTTGGCACACAACGTGGGGGTGTGCTAATAAAACGTGCGGCTGACACTAGGTGGGAAGCTATGGCCAATCCGGACTAGGACCGGAAGATCCTAGCAGAACTGGACGACTTTGTAACCTGGAGTAACAGAAATGGGATGAAATGTAGCAGTGCCCAGGGCAAGGTGATGCACGTAGGAACTAACAAGAAGCTGGGACCGTATCAGCTGGTAGTGACAGAGGAGAAGGAAGCCCTGGGTGTTCTGGGTGATCACAGGATGACTATGAGCCGCCAGTGGGATGCGGCTGTGAGAATGGCTAATGCAGCCCTAGGCTGCAGCGGGGGAGGTATTTCCAGTAGAGACAAGCAAGTGTTAGGAACATTGCACAGGACAGAGGTGAGGCCTCGTCTGGAACATCGTGGGCAGTTCTGGTCTCCCGTGTCTAAGAAAGATGAATTCACACAGGAACAGGTGCGGGGACGGCTACTGGGATGTCAGAGGAATGGAAAAGCTCTGAGAAGACAATTCAGGACTTTGGCTTGTTTAGCCTAACCCAGCAAAGGCTGGGGAGACACGATTGCTCTTCTAAACACGTCAGCGGGATAAACAGCAGGGAGGGAGAGGAGTTATTTCATTTTAGCGCCAGGGTTAGCACAAGAACAAATAGATACAAACTGGCCAGCGATAGGTTTAGGCTTGAAATTAGAGGAAGGTTTGTAACCATCGGAGGAGTGAAGTTCTGCAGCAGCCTCCCAAGGGGAGCAGTGGGGTAAAAAACCGACCTGGCTTCAAGACTGAGCGTGATACATTCATGGAGGGATGGTGTGAGCAGACGCCTGCGATGGCACGGAGCTGATCTGCGACTGCTAGCACCAAATATCTCCAACGGCCGGTGGTGGGACACTCGAGAGGCAGGGCTCTGAGATACACACAGAATTCTCTCCCAGGTGTCTGGTGGGTCTTGCCCATGTGCTCTGGGTCTGACTGATCGCCAGATTTGGGGTCTGGAAGGAATTTTCCCCCAAGTCAGATTGACAGAGACTGTGGAGGTTTTTCACCTTCCTCCGCAGCGTGGGGCATGGATCACTTGCTGGTTTAAACTATTGGAAATGGTGGATTGTCGGGGGGCGGGTTGGCTGGAAAGTGGACCCCCTCTTAAGGGGGCTCGGGAGCAGGGCCTGAGAATGGGCTCTGGGGCTCGCTCGTTGGTTGCTGCCATAACCTCAAATTAATCTGCTAACAGAGTCTCTCTGTGCCGGGATCCTGAGAACTAATAAACCCTCCTGCCTCCCACGTGGGCTGTGAATCGCTTCTGACTGCGAGGCGGGGCGCACGGCCCCTCTGGGGCATGTCAGAGCTCCCCAGGGTCCCGTCCAGGGGGACTCACAGGGGGCTCAGGCGGAGTGGGGGGGCTGAACCCTCTGACCTCAGGGTCAGGAGGTGGCTGCGCTGGTGTGTGGAGACCCGGGGCAGGGGGAGGGGCAGACGCAAGCACTATCGTCCTGACTGGCTTTGCCCCGAGTGGTTTCCGGAGCCCGGTTCCTGGGGGACTGTCACACCACTGCAGCCCCATTCCCCTCTCACAGCTGGGAGAGAACCCAGGAGTCCTGACTCCCAGCCCCCCTGCTCCAATCCACTCGAATCCTAGAACCACAGGGTGGCTTAAAGGGACCGCACGGGTCATCACGTCACATCTAACCCCTGCCAGGATGCAGGATTTGTTGTGTCTAAACCATCCAAGACAGATGCTATCCAGTCTCCTCTGGAAAACCTCCAGTGAAGGAGCTTCCACGAGCTCCCAGGGCCGCCTGCTCCATCGCCCGACTGCCCTTACTGCTAGGAAGTTTTTCCTGAGATTTAGTCTAAATCTGCTCTGTGTAGTTTGAACCCATGGCCTCTTGTCCCGCCCTCCATGGCAAGAGAGAACAACTTTTCTCCCCCTTTTTTATGGCATCCTGGCAAGTATTTGAAGACCACACTCACGTCCCCACTTAATCTCTTTTCCAGACTAAACATCCCCAGTTCCTTCAGCCTTTGCCCACATGGCTGCATTCCACCCCTCTGAGCATCTTTGTCGCCCGCCTCTGGATCCTTTCCGGCTTCTCGACAGCCTTCCTATACCCGGGTGACCGACACTGGACACACCACTGCAGCTGAGGCCTACCAGCGCCAAGTAGCGCAGTGCTATCACCGCCCGTGACTTGCCAGCTACGCCTCTGTTCATGCAGCCGAACATTGCATGTGCTTTTTCTGCACCAGCATCGCGTGGCTGACTCACATCGAGGTCGTGACCCACCACAACTCCCAGTTACCCCCATTCTGTGTTTGTGCGTTTGGAGCACCTTACCTTTCTCTTTGCTGAATTTCATTTTGTGGTCTATCGTCCACTTCTCCAGTTCATCAAGATCCCTCTGAATTTGAGCTCTCTCCTCCTGCAGGCTGGCTGCACGGTCCAGCCCGTGCCGGTGCGACCCTTCCCCTGGCCCAGGCTCCGAGGAAGACCACAGCACCTTTGCTGAGGGGAATAAGCTCTTTGTTTATGAGTCTGCAACCCCGGCCCTCAGGCGGGGCGGGGCAGGCAAGCTTGTGGTCCTCTGGCCAGCAGTGCAGAGGAAGCCAAGCACTGCCGGGGTGGTCAGGGAAGTGGGGGAGGTGACAAGGGCCCACCCGACTCCACTGCGTCCCAGCCCAGGGCCCTACCAGTGGCAAAGGCGTTTGTTACCGAGTCAGCAGGGATCCAGCTGCAACGCACTGACGGGGGCCGCAACATGCTGTCCCTGGGCCACTTCCTCCCACTGCTCCAGTTTATCAAGATCCTTCTGAATTTTAGCTCTATCCTCCCAAGTGCTGGAACCTTCCCACTGCCGCTTTGTGTCATCTGCAGATTAGCTCAGTCTGCTCTCTAGTCCGACAGCCAGGTCAGTACTAAAGATGTTAAACGGCACCGGACACAGAACACATCCCTGGGAACCGCACTCGAGATCACCTTCCAATCCGACATCAGCCCATGAATAGTCACTCTTCCTTTGTGAGTAACTGGTAATTAGACCCCACTCGCCTCCCAGAGCCCCGGATAGAACCCAGGAGTCCTGATTCTCAGTCACAATAACCACTAGGCATTCTTGTCACTTGAGTAGCAAATACATTTCCTTTAAGGCCAGGAACACACTATCACGGTTCCCTTTCCTCCCCTGAGCCACCAGCCACTCACAGCGACTGGGGCTATAGCCACAGACGTAGCTCGGTATGATTACTGGTTACTTGCCTCAACCTCCTTGGTTTCCTGTTGGTGTCAGCAGTGGGATCACGCGGAGTTCCAGCCACTAACCCCGGCCCAGGTAAGAGCCGCTCTTGCTTGGCTGGGGCAAAAAGCTAGATTTGGGGAGAATGATTCTTCGAATCTCTAAATCACTGAAAGGAGATTAAATGAGAGTTTCTTAGGAGTGGCCCCAGCTGAGATCAGGGCCCCGTTGCGCCAGGTGCTGCCCAGACACACAGCGAGAGACAGTCCCTGCCCCAAAGAAGTTACAATGGACAATAGGTGGGAGGGGAAACTGAGGTACAGTGACTGGCCCGTTATCGTACAGTACGTCCATGGCAGATCTAGGAGTACGACCCAGGGCCCTGTGTCCCACTGCAGTGCTCTAGCCACTGGACCGCACTGTCTCACCACAGTTTGTCCAAGCATTGAAAATACACTGGGGGCTTCCCAAACACGGAGTGAGAGCCAGTCCCTGCCCAGCAAGCTCATAGTGCCCCACCCCAGAGCAGGCTGCATTTCACTGCTGGTTGAAACGCTCAACAGCTGGGCAAGCTGTGACGGAGTCTGAGGTCGGATGGGGCAGACCAGGCTAGATTGAACTACTGTTCAGAGACAGCATGGCATTTGGGTTAGAGCCGGGGCCGCAAGCCAAGACTCCCTGGCTCTGGGAGGGGAGAGAAGGGGAGTGGGGTGTGCTGGATTGGAGCAGGGGGCTGGAGTCAGGGTGCCTGGGTTCTATCCCCAGCTCTTGGAGGGGAAATTTCTTTTCAGACACTGCCTGGCCCTCAGACCCTGGCTGGCCAGTTGTACCATTACCCAGAGAGAACATGCTCAGACCGGTTTGGTAACAGCAGACACTGGCTCTCCCCAGGATGTGGCCAGAGACACACAGAGATGGGACCCGATAAACACTCTAGTTATCAGAGGGGAAGCAGCAGAGGAAGTGGTGCAGAGCTTCAGGATGGGCTGGGGGTGCTCTCCTCTTGCAGTCAGTGCCTGCCCCAGTACCCCAGGGCGGACACTAGGGGGCGCTGTGCTGCAGGGAGGGGGTGGGGGGCACAGTAGGGGGCGCTCACATCTGGCAGTCCAGGCTGATCTCTGCTGGTGGTGCTCTGCTGTTCCCAGCTGAGATACTGAATCCGACCCTGCCCCTGTGGCTAGTATACCCCTTCCCCACGCGGCTCTTTCCCAAGGGGTCAGGATATGGCCTTAGGGTCCCTGTCACATCCCAGCATGGCTAGTTCCCCTCCACGTCCCTGAATCTTGACACACGTGTCAGCGCCACACAGGAGCCATCCACTGGCCCTGCCCTGAAACCGCCCTCTGCATTGCTGTGAGCTGTCAAACAGGCCATGTGCTCCTCCCCAGAGATGGCTGCATTTACCCCTGAGCCCGTAAGCCCGGCACACATGGTCCGCAAAGCACGCGGGGATGGAAATGCAACTGATCCTTGCTCTGTCAGGCAAATCTCCGAGCTATTCGTGGTTAGGAAATTCTTTTACGAAGGGCCCTAGGTGTGAAACCCCGGGTTGCACCGCCAATCCCACAGCTGAATGCAGCCGGGGCATTGCCCAGCACCGATGAGCTGTCTCCCAGAAACGCTGCTGGTGAATCATTCCCGGCCCCTTTCCCCTCCCAGGCCCGCAGAGCGCTGTGTCCCAGACGGAGATGGCCTTTGTGCTGTTCGCTGCCCTTTGCCTTCTGAGTGGTGAGTATTGTCACACAGACCCTGAGAGTATGCAGAGCTGCAACATTTCCCCAGCCCTGGGAGTCCATCTGCACTGCAAGAAGGGCGCTGAGAACTGGGGTTAAATCACACTCAAGTCATAGAAGTACAGAGTTGGAAGGGACCTCAGGAGGTATCTGGTCCAATTCCCTGCTCAAAGCAGGACTAACCTCAGCTAAACCATCCCAGTTAGGGCTTTGTCAAGTCGCAGCTTAAAAAGCTCTAAAGATGGAGATTCCACCACTTCCCTAGGTAACCCATTCCAGTGCTTCACCACCCTCCCAGGGAAAAACCTTTTCCTAATATCCAACCTAGACCTGCCCCACTGCAACCTGAGTCCATTGCTCCTTGTTCTGTCATCTACCACCATTGAGAACAGCCTAGCTCCATCCACCCTGGAACCTCCTTCAGGTAGTTAAAGGCTGCTATCAAATCCCCCCTCATTCTTCACTTTTAAAGACTAAACAAACCCAGTTCCCTCAGCCTCTCCTCTTAAGTCTTGTTCTCCAGCCCCCTCATCATTTTTGTTGCCCTCCGCTGGACTCTCTCCAACTTGTCCACAACCTTTTTGTAGTGGGGGGCCCAAAACTGGACACAATACTCCAGATGCATCCTCATCAATGCTGAATAGAGGGGAATAATCACTTCTCTCCATCTGCTGGCAATGCTCCTACTAATGCAGCCCAATATGCTATTAGCCTTCTTGGCAACCAACCAGGGCACACTGCTGACTCACATCCAGCTTCTTATCCACTTAACCCCAGGTCTTTTCTGCAGAACTGCTGCCTAGTCCGTCGGTCCCCAGTCTGTAGCTGTGCCTGGGATTCTTCCATCCTAGGTGGAGGACCTGCATTTCTTTGTTGAATCTCATCAGGTTTCTTTTGGCCCAATCCTCCAATTTGTTTAGGACACTCTGTATCCTATCCCTACCCTCCAGCGTGTCTACACTCCCTCTATCTTAGTGTCATCTGCAAACTTGCTGAGGATGCATCCACCCCTTCCTCCAGATCGTTAATGAAGATGTTGAACAAAACCGGCCCCAGCACCGACCCCTGGGGCACCCCGCTTGTGACCAGTTGCCAGCTAGACATGGAGCCATTGATCACTACCCGTTGAGCCCGATGATCTAGCCAGCTCTGTATCCATTTTATAGTCCATTCATCCAACCCATACTTCTTTAACTTGCTGATAAGAATACTGTGGGAGACTGTATCAAAAGCTTTGCTAAAGTCAAGGTATATCACGTCCACCGCTTTCCCCACATCCACAGAGCCAGTCACCTCTTCATACAAGGCAATCCGGTCGGTCAGGCATGACTTGCCCTTGGTGAATCCATGTTGACTGTTCCTGATCACCTTTCTCTCTTCCAAGGCCTTAAAATGGATTCCTTGAGGACTTGCTCCATGATTTTTCCAGGGACTGAGGTCAGGCTGACTGGTCTGTAGTTCCCTGGATCCTCTTTCTTCCCTTTCTTGAAGTTGGGCACTAGATTTGCCTTTTTCCAATCATCAGGGACCTCCCCCAATTGCCACGAGCTTTCAAAAATAATAGCCAATGGCTCTGCAATCACATCAGCCAACTCCCTCAGCACCCTCGGGTGCATTGTATCTGGCTCCATGGACTTGTGTACGTCCAATTTTTCTAAATAGTCCTGGAGCTGTTCCTTCAGCACTGCGGGATGTTCACCTCCTCCCCATTCTGTGCTGCCCAGGGCAGTAGTCTGGGAGCTGACCTTGTCTGTGAAGACAGAGGCAAATAGGCATTGAGTGCCTCAGCTTTCTCCACATCCTCTGTCACTAGGTTGCCTCCCCCATGGCGTGAGGGGCCCACACTTTCCCTAATCTTCCTCTTGTTGGTAACATACCTGTAGAAACCCTTCTTGTTCCCCTTCACGTCCCTTGATGGCTGCAACTCCAACTGCGCTTTGGCCTTCCTGATTTCATTCCAACATGTTCGAACAGCATTTTTATACTCCTCCCTAGTCATCTGACCAAGCTGCCACTTCTTGTCAGCTTCTTTTTTGTGTTTAAGTTCACCAAAGACTTCTTTGTTAAGCCAAGCTGGGCGCCAGCCATGCCTCTTCGGGATTTTGTTTCCTTAAGGTTTCCCCTCACATCTCTTGGGTTCCTCCCATATTAGGGGATCCTGCCCATCAGCTCCCTGAGGGAGTCCAAGTCTGCTTTTTGAAGTCCATGGTCCGTATCCTGCTGTTCTCCTTCCTTCCTTCTGTTAGGATCCTGAACACGACCATCTCATGGTCACTGCTGCCCAAGTGGCCACCACTTCTACTTCCCCTCCCAAATCTTCCCTGTTTGTGAGCAGCAGGTCAGGAGGAGAACGGTCCCTAGTTGGTTGGCCTAGTTGGACCCTAGCACGGCCCCGGGTTGGTTGGAGTCCCAGCCACTTGCCCCAGTGGCCCCAATTCAAGCCTAGGTGGCGTGTAGCTGACCCCGAGCGGCCGGGTCCTCGCTGCTGTTTTCACCCGAGTGGAGAACACGCCTGGTTTCCATGGCAGAGTCAGCCTGGCCTAGCCTCAGCCCACCCTGGGCTGAGTTGCTGTTTTCCCTGCGCCACGTCCTGTCTCCTGCTTTCTCGTTGCCTTGGCTGCTGCCCCAGTGATTCGGGGCGTCTCCCAGACCAGTCTGGAGATCTTTGCACCCTGCCCATCTGCCCAGCTCTGGCCCTGTTTGGCCCCTGCCCACGTCTACACCTGGCTCCTGGTGCACGGGAAGCACCTGACCCTCGCCGGTGGGGCTCATCCTGCAGGAAGGACCTGCAGCCCAAGGGACAGACACGCGGCTATGGGGGGGAGGAGCTAGAACTGAGCGGGGGCTTGAGGGCCTGATCTGAGCGGGGATTAGGAGTGATACAGGAGGCTGAATGAGAGTGGATGTGGGGGGCTGATCTGACAGGGTATATGGGGCTGTGCTTTGGGGAGATGAGGGGCCTGAGCTGAAGGGGTGGGGGGCTGAATTGAGAGGGTCTGGACTAAATGCAGTGGGGGAGCCAAACTCAGGGATTTGGGGGGCTGAACAGGGGAGAGGGAGAACTATTGGGACACTGAGGATGGACTGAGGGAGGCAGGGCAGATGCAGGGGAGGGGTTGGGCTGGACGATGGGAGAACTGGGGGGACAGGATTGATTCGGGGGCTGTGCTGGCAGAGCCGTGTCTCTCTGTCTAACCCGTGGCCTGTGCTGAAGAGCTGCTGAGACAGACCCTGCAGCATCGTGAGGTTGGAGGCCAGAGGGGAATTGGAGGGGGAGGGGGTAGGGGCCCGATGTGTGGTGCCCCCTATAGCGGCTGCACCCCTCTGGGCAGTCCCAGCGCTCCCCGTGTCTCTAGCTAATATTTGCCCCTCCCCCAGTGTCCCCGAGCTCTCATTGCCCGGCAGCCGAGCACCCAGCTGGGCCGCGTCCGCCACCCTGGGGCTGCTCCCCTCCCCGCAGCCAGGCCGTGTCCTCTGGGATCGGGGCCAACCCAGGGCCCCACAGGGTTCAATGGCACCCGACCCCCCCCCCTTTCTTTACTAACTGATAAAGGGGTTCCGCCAGCAGAGCGAAATTTTCTACAAAGTCTCTTGAGAACCCGTTAAACCTAAGAACAAGCAGACAGTGCTTATGTCTTGGGGAGCTGGCAGTTTTCCAAGCCACTCGGTGCTTGTCAGGGCATCTGCCCTCCATGCTGAGGCATACCGCACCCCCCTCGGGATGTGACGACTGGCTTGGCCATCTGGGCCATTGATGGATTTACTAGAAATCCAGCTTCTTGAATACGTGTCAGCACCTCCGGAAGGACCTCTAAGTTCCTATCTCCGGTGTCAGTGGTTATCAGGAGGTCGTCCACATACGAGCTGACATATTGCTTGCTTCTAATTCCCTTCCACATCCTGGCCACCTCCTGGTGACACAGGGCGGGTGCATTGTGATATCCCTGTGACAAACGGGTAAAAGTCACCTGTTGATCCTCAAAATTGAATGCCAACTTGTATTGATCTTCTTTGTTGCCAGGGATACTGAAAACGCAGTTGATAAATCAAGGACCATGAACCATTTAGCTCCTGCTAAAACTGTTGAGATCACATCTTTGGGACTTTGCTACGACCGGTGCTAAACTCGGTGATGCCCTATTCAATTCCCTATAATCTACCGTCAAGTGCCAGGTCACTCCAGCCGCTTTTCTGACTGGCCATATAGGGGAATTGCATAGACGTAGCGTTTTGACTAGCACTCCTTGCTCTTCCAGGGACCTTACGGTCGGTTGCAGGCTCTCCCCTGCCTGGGGTAGATATCTGAACTGTCCCAGAGGTTTTGGGTCCAGTCCTTCTATCCTGTCTGCAATCACGGTCCTTG